>NW_011499876.1:507489-508147 GCF_000495115.2 Populus euphratica | reverse complement strand
AATAAAATAAAATACAATGAATAAAAATAATATAAATTTAAATCGGTATTTTTATTCCTGACTTTGGCGTCAGTGAATAAACCAATAAATTTATATTATTTTTATTCATGCATATATAGTTTTTATTTTCATATTTTTTTTTGGGTAGGGCCTAACTCAACCCATAGAGCTGGGCTGGACCTGCTACAGGAAGCATGTAATTAAAATGCAAGAGGGGAAAGAGCAACTTACCTGATGCTGCAATTAAAGATGATAATGATAGTGGAGGGCCGACTACTGATGCTATTTTCTCTTCCTCTATTTTCCTCTTGGTGTCTCTCTAGTCCTCCTTCTCTCTACCCTTTTTTTCTAAGCACATCATTGGCAAACACAGACCAATTAATTATTTTAGCAAGAAAAGAAGGAAACTTACCTAAGCATGTGGCTGCTGAAGGCGAAGTCGAGGGAGACTGGGAAGAAAAAGGATTGAGGTAGGGCGGCGGCTAGTATAGGGTTCACCGCCCCCTTCTGTTTTATGTTTCTATCTTTTAGGGTTTCTAGTAATAGCCTCATCTTGAAGTTTTTTCTTTTAGGGTTTCTCTCTAATGGTCCTCCTTCCTCTCTCTCTCCTTCTTTTGCTCTATTTTTCTGGGTTAATTCTCTATTCTCGGGTTCATCC
>NW_011499876.1:433051-507436 GCF_000495115.2 Populus euphratica | reverse complement strand
TTGACATCTGTATTTATAGTGTCAGAGTCCCTTTGTGTGTGAGAAACCAAGTTTCAATCAAACTCATTCTCTTTTTTGAAGTTCGAATTAGAATCAAATTCAAAAGCAGACAACTATCATTATCTTGAGGATTATCTTGAATAAGGTAAGGATTATCTTGAAGTAGATAAGGATTATCTTGAAAAAGATAAGAATTAGCTTGAAAGTAAGGATTATCTTGAAGAAGATAAGGATTATCTTGAGGATAAGGCTATAATAACAAATTGACATTGTAATCCTTAATTTTTACAGAAATTGACAAATCATACTTTTTATCGAAATTAATCTCTGATCTTTTAATTTTTTATTTTAAATTCTGTAAAAATTAAATTAAAAGCTAAAGGGTTAAAATTGAGTTACGACAAAGCTCAACGCTGGTGATGTCGTTACCTTGCACAGGGAAGACCAAGGTGGGTACAAAATGACAGTGAGAAGAAGTGCAAATCGCGCCTAAAAAAAGAGAAAGAAGGAAAGATTTGTGAGGGAAGATCAGATGATCAAGCTATCTAACTGGAAACCATATATGTTACGTAGCACTTTTGTTTTTTGTTTTCGTTTATTTTTGTATTGTCCAAGTTCTTTATATTTGGCTTCTTCTCTTTTTTTGCTCGTGCTCTATCTACCACTTACCATGTTTTTCTTCTCACAAAATAAAGAAGAAGAAGAAGGAATTTTATATGTCCAGCTTAATGAACCTTGTAACTCACGATGTCTCAAATTCAATCATTTAGTTTCTATTTTTATTCTTATGAATGTTATTTTTCTTATCACATAACCACTATTTTTCTTTTCTTTATATTCGTGGCCACCAAGATTTCAATTTTTATTTTATTTTTTTCCAAAAACATTATCAAAATATAACATCTTTATAGAATATTTTATCTATAAACTATAATTATTGATTCAGTATTTTTTTAATATTAATATGCTAAAGAGTTAATATAAAATTAATTATTCAAGCGATTACATTGCATTCAATAGATAAATTTTTTGGGTTATGATTGTTTTTATCATATTTTTAATATTTAAATAATTAAATTATATTTTTATTAATTTAAAAATAAACAAGTTTGAAGCTTTTTATTTAAGAAAATGTGTTTAAAAGTGGCACTGCACAATTCTTCCACATGAATTTTTTTATATGAAAATGATACATTTTTTATTAATGATTATTAGAGGGTATAGTTCTTTTCGTGTCTATTAAGCTTAGGTTCTTGGAAAGACGACGCACGAATCCGAACGGCCCCTCGATCAAGGCATAAATAACCTGCCACCCCTTCAAAATAAAAGAAACTCCATTTGAGCCGGGAAAAAAAAAAGAAACAAAAAGTAAGTGGCATAGCATAATGTCCATGAAAATCCAGCCATGGAAAGCAGCTTCAAGAGGAAATTAGCTACCATTCAAGAAGTTGCATATATTTTCACAATCTCAATGCATAATAATACTTTCAAGGTACTACGTGAACTGAGATATCCAAAAAAAAATATATTTTAAAGTCTAAAATTAATCCAAAACAAAATTTTTTATTTAACTTATATGTTTTTTTTATAGAGGTGATTTGATTGGGTTCAATTTTTTTAAAAAAATAATTAAACTAATTTTTTTTAAAAAAACTCAAAATCGAGCCAAAACCTGTTTAAACTGACCAGTTTCGGTTTGGTTTTTAGAAAAAAACCTATTCGAACCGGTTTGGCTTGATTTTGACTCGGTTTTTTCAGTTTGACTTATTTTTTTCAATTTAGCTCGGTTTTTTCATTCTAACTAGGTTTTTTTGTTTCGGTTCGATTCAGTTGAGTTTTTTTATTTCAAGTTTATAAGAATAAAACTGAACCAAACCGGTCGTTTTTTGTTTTTGTTTTTTTTACTCACTTCTAGTTTTGTAGATATTTCAAGGTAAATTTTAACTATAAACCTAACCTAGGTATAAAAAGCATGTTTTTCTTTGAAGCCCTATTTCTTCAATTTCCTTTCTTCCCACAGCTACCATCCTCCCCCTTCCCTCTTTGTCTCTTTAGGTTTGGTAACGAAGGTAGCCACAGAAGTAGCAAGTGCTGCCTCAGATTCCTCCTGCATCAACCCCTGCAACCCAGGTCTCGTTTCCCTGTCACAGAAGTCCCCTTTTTTTCATAACCTCCACCACTACCGATTTCCAACAAAAGCACATTCCTAACCGTAAAGCTTACAGCTTTAAACCTCCACCGCTACCGATTTCCAACAAAAGCACATTCCTAACTTTAAAGCTTGTACAGCTTTACCAATCTCCTCCAATTTAGATATAATCTGAGACTGCCCCAAAAACAAATCTTGCTTCCTTTCCACCCTCCTCAAACAACCCAGATAAATCAAACCAAGGCTCCAACAATATAATATCAAAAGAATTCAAACTTTCTGGTTTTATTCATTTTTCTTTTATTATTCTTGCCGTTAAAACCACGTTATCCATTTTGCTTTTTGCAGGCTTTATCCATGTGCTCAGTTTTACTAGTTTTTAATATTAAAAAAATAATTTTGATTGAACCAAACCACTTCGGTTTAAATTGGTTTTTAGTTTGGTCCCGATCATATTCTTAAGAAATCACAAACCTAGATTTAGTTTGTTTCAAACCAAATCGGAGAATGAACACCCCCAGTATGTGCCTGCATAACAATACCTCAATACTAATCTGTATTCCTCCATTAATAAGTAAGATACTAGTTGTCTTAATTTATTTTTGAGTTATTCTCTAATTTTATCTTTTTTTTCTTTAAAGTAAAAACTAAATAATAATCCCAAGAGGATTGGTGATTGTGGTAAAAGCTGGCTGAAGAAGATTTCAGTATATAAAGAAAAACCAAGCTGAAATTTTAAATAAATTTGGAGTATATTTATAATTTGTAATACCCAAAACTAAAAAGATAATGTAGATTTCAGGTTAAATTAAATAATTATTAAACAAATTTGCATAAAAATTAAGCTCGATGACATAATTAAATTTTTAATAAGCCAATATGATTTAATAATTGACCAAATTAAAATTTTAATCATATTTAATAATTAATTTAGATCAACTTAAAGGATGTAAGTAAGTATAAAGACTTAATTATACTTTAAATGAATCAAATTAATCACTACCAAAAAATTGATAAATAGAAATAGAAATACCGAGGAAATATTTCGATTGGTAAATTTCTGAGAGATTTTACCGATGAAAATATTCCCTCGGCATATACCGAGAGAATTATAGTAGGAAAAAAATTAAAATAAGGCAAAAAAAATAAAGACATGTTGTTTTTACCAACGAAATAAATTATGTCGGTAAAATCCATTAGTAAATTCATTGGTAAAACTATAAATATTTTTCATCATGTCAATTATAAAGGAAATCACTAACGGAATTTTCCATCGGTATTTTTCAGAGAGCTCAAGAACTATTCACTTTTCAATTCCACTGTTAATTGCTATTCTTTACAGACAAAATCACCAACGGATTGAAAAGTCATTGGTGTTATTTGACAGTTTTTTAAAAAAATTCAATTAATTTAAATTTTTCATTTAAATATTACAAACGGAATCACCGATGAATTGAAAAATCGTTGGTAATTGTTGGTGGTTTCTAAAAATTTTTAAAATTTAAATTAAATATTACTGATAGAATAATTAAAAAATATTAATATTCAATTATCCATCGGTAAATCCATCACTAACGTGCCCCAATAAAAAATCTAGATCCCCTTATTTCACAAGATATAGACTCAGTTTTTATTATTCTTCTTCTTCACTATATGTAAAAAACATCAATATCTATTTTTTTTCTTTTCTTTTCTCTCCTTATTTCCTTCTCTTTTCCTCCATGCTCATATATATCTTCTTCTTCTTTCTTCTTTTATCCTCTTAGTTTTTTTGTAATTAATATGCTTTACAAAAAAAATTTCTCTCCTTATCTTCTCTTGCAACTACATTAAGGTAAGATTTTTTTCTTTTTTTTTCATGTTTTTTTCACTATATTTGTTTTTTATTTTATTTTTTATTTTTTTTGTTCTAATAATTGTATAAATATTGTTATGAGATTTTTTTTCATATGAGATCAATTTTTAATTGATTTATTTATAGGATTTTTGAATTTTTAGCTATTTCAACTTTATTTTTTTCATATGAATTTTTTTAGTTGAATTTATTTTTTTATTTTATTTATTTGTTGCAAATTTATTTGAGTTGATTTTCTTATTCTTTTTTCCAAGCATTTTGAGTATATATTATAGAGTGTTGATTTATGTTAATTTAATTATTTTATAATTTTATAAAATAAATTTTATAAAATATTTTTATATAATTATTGACTGAAATTCTGTCAATATATCCCTTGGTAATAAAAAAAAACTATTATTATCTTTGCATCTGTTCTGTTAGTAAATCCATCAGTAATAATATTTTTTTTATTACTAACATATTTACCGACAGATTAAAAATTACCGATGAAAGATTCACTAATAAAAATAATCTGTAGGTAATTTTGTTGGTAAATTAATTGCTGAAAAAATATGTATCTTACACCGATGGAAAAATTTCATTGGTATAACTATTAAATCTTGTAATGAATTTTATTAAAAAATTTACTAATAAAAAAATATAAGTTTTAGAGCATAATTTTATCATAATGTGCCCTCATAATAGTACCTTAATGCTTTCGAACCAATATCACAATTTTGTTTAATTGTGCAATGTTTCATCGTTCAAAGTATCATGTAAAATCACGAACTTCTTAAAAGTTTTTGATAGACTATATTATATATAGACCATCAATACTAATACTAATTTGTATTCTTACCATAATAAGTAAGATACCGATATTATAATAAAATTTTAATAATATAGCTCAATATTAATTCCAGAGAAACAGACTAATCTCTTTCTTTTTTTAAATTAATGCCTATCAAAACGCTTCATAAAATCCTAAATAATACATAATGAACTACTTGAATCATCTAAATCAATAAAGTACCTCACTACCTTTTTAATTTGATTGTCATCAAAACTGTATATAGAATGTTTTAAGAGAAGCAAGTGCAAACTAGAAATATTATTAAGATTTGAAAATAATAAAAATTCAGTAAATTATTGAATTGGATCCTTAGTTTTTTATTTATTTATTGGACATCATTGCTTATTATCTTAGTAATCTTTGACTCCACTAAATAAAAGGATTCATAAAATTTTTGTTATTCCTTTTAGCAAGCTCTACTAACATTGAAACAATTCTATATATATAAAAAAAATCCGTAAACTCTTTATCACCAATAAGACTTAATTCTTATTCAATTTATATATAAATTAATGAAAATATCTTAAAATAAAAAAAGTTTTTAAGTATAGACATCGTTAAACCTAGTACGAGGAACTAAAATGAATGGAGAGTGAAAGATTGACTGGCGTGCGCAACCCCCGCTCCAGCGTACAACGGAAGTTGTCATGGTTTGGTTCAGCATACAACTTCCTTCGATGTTAGAATACCGCCATTGTTGGTGGCATTGAAAATGGCTCGATGAGGCCTTTATGGGAGGTGGCGTGTGACAATGCAGCTCAGGTGATCTTTTTTTTTTTTTTTCCCCTTTCTTTTGTCTCTCTTCTCTTTTATTTTCACTCTAATTCTCTCCAAAGCCTGTTATTTTGTTTATAAACTTTCTGAGCAGCCAAACACGTCAAAAAAAAAAAAACACAAACAGTAAAAAATTTCAAAACTTTCACTCACTTTCCCTCTCTTTCCCAGCTCCCAAACCCGAAATGCATTAACATAACAAGACCCACAAGAAAATCCTATTTCCCTCACTCCACTTTTGACTTGAAAATTGTGAGCAGAACCTAAAATTTAAACCCTTTAAAATGCAAAGAAACACAAATAGGCCGAATGGGTTTTGTGCTGTGAAGGTCCTGGATAAAAGAGATAGCTTTAAAACGTACCTACAAAGGCAAAACACGAAAATGGGCCTCTCTCTCACTCTCTCTTTGCCCTTGCTATACTTTCTCTAATGCCAGTTTATTTGTTAAAAAATAGTATTTTTTTAAAAGTAAATGCCAAAAAAATAAATTATTTTTTGATGTTTGATAGTATAATTTAAAATAATTTGGAAAATAATTTGAAAAATAACTTATTAATGTTTTGTTTTTCTCAAGTTTATTAAAATAATGAGAAAAAATCTTACAAATTAAAAACTTAAATAAGAATAAAATTGAAAAAATTATAATTTCATAAATTATCTCAAATAAAATAAATAATAATCAAAATAATAGAGATCAAATCTAAAAAATAAAAAAATTAAAAGATGAAAAAATTAAAATAATAATAATAAATAACGTTTTATAAATTATTTCAAATAAAATAAGTAACAATAAAAAAAATGAGGATCAAATTTGATAGATAAAAATTTTTAATAAAAAAATAATAAGGAAAAAACAAATAAAAATTATAAAAATAAAGATCAAAGTTAATATAAAATGATAAAATTGAAAAATAAACATTCAAATCAATATATATATATATATATATATAGCAATCAAAAGTTTGAGAACCAAATTTGATATAATTAGCAAATAATATGATATTTCTAAATTTTTCATAACTTTCAAAAAATGTTTTCTACCTAAATTTTTTTAAAAAATATTTTTTTGGAAATCAAGTTAATTTTTTTTACTGAAAAATATTTTTTGTTGATCAACTTTTATAATAATAAATAAACATAAAAAATTTTAAAAATAATTTTCTAAAAACCACTTTATCTTACAAGAAACAAATATATTCTAAGTCTGAATTCTTTTGACTTGTGTATGTTTGGAGGTTTAAAAATAATTTTCTAAAAACCACTTTACAAGTCTGAATTTTTTTGACTTGTGTATGTTTGGAGACTATAGAGAGGTGGAGATAGTCGCATACAGAGAAATTACTTAGACATAAATACAAATTAGTGGGTTTGTTTTCTTTGTAAATAAAATAAATTTTGATTTTGGATTTAGCTTAATGGATTTCAAATGTTGTTAACCTTTTGGGACTTGGGTAAATTAATTTCAATGATGCATTTTGACTGGTAGAATTTACAGTAATTTTTTTTCATGACAAGAAATTCAGGCCTGTGCGTCAACAATGTATTATTGATTCATTTGCGGATATTAATTAAATTTTAATAAATATAGAATCGATCATCCATCATCTAACACGTCAAACACCAAGGTTGGAACTTTAGGCTATTGTGCTTGTTAATTAGGAGTTTTGGTGGAGTTTGACTAAAGTATCCTTATAGTATTGATGTTCATATGACCAATATGACTTAATTCCTATTCAATTTATATATAAATTAATGAAAATATCTTAAAATAAAAAAAAGTTTTGAAGTATAGACATAGTTAAACATTAAATAAAGTTATCATTCATACTATAAAACCTCGTTTATATATGGGATACGTACAATAGATTTTATTGAAAAGAAATTCTTTTAAATAAAAGATGTTAAAAATATTATAATTAATACCAATAGTATCCACATTAGGAGAACATATTACAATCTTGTAACATTAAAATATAAAAATTAGTGTCTGACATTTAATAATTTCTCATGTTCCATATTATTATATTGCAAATATTTATGAAATGCTCGAAATCCCAAGAAAACACGAAGAAGTATAGTTTTATTTATTATTATATCTGTGCATCCATGCAAACAAGTGACTGGGAGTTGACTTAAGTTCTGCTCCAAAAACGAAGGGTGGTCTGGACTAGATGTCAGCATTTTGACCGGTATCTCATCTGGCAAAGATAGCCACGTGGCTTGCTTTTCAAACAACGACATGCTAATTAATTCTATTTTCGGCCGTAGTAAAAAAATTAAATAAAATTCATCTCTGTCAAAAGCGAGTTCAATTACCCAACAACCCAGATAGCTTTTGCAAGTCGAGCAATATTTATATATATAATTTTAGAAAAGAATGGTTAAGATTATATTAAAATAATATTTTTTTTATTTTTTAAAATGTATTTTTTACAGTATCATATTAAATAAGAAAAAAATTATTTTTTTATTAAAAAAACAAGTTAAATCGCAGCCTCCGAACAGTCACGTAATCTCAAAACTATGCCATACTTTTCCGAACAGTCACGTAATCTCAAAACTATGCTGGCCGGCTCGCTTCACAAAAGTCAAGATCAGTACAAACCATGTGGAATTGATATATATATATAGACGCGCACACACACACACACACACATATATATATATATATAGAAGATGTGGTAAGGGACAAGCCATACTTTTAACACTATATTTCAAGGTTACAGGCAATACAAACTCTGTTTTTCATGAGTAGAGAGTACAAACCACACATAAAAAAAAAAAAAACAAAGTAATAATCGCAAACTAACACATTACCTCAACATGGAAACTGAACAGATCTTTAAGGGTTTAGCTGATTAATTAGGGCTTATAATTGAAATTGACTCAGAGTTGACATGATCACTGAACATTAACCCAATAATTGAATATTCTTCTCTCAGCCCTGATGCTGTATTGCACGCCATTACCTTCAACTTGTTGCCTGGAGAAAATAATCCTATCCCCCACCCTAAGACCTTTTTCGTTCACAAATTGAATCCACTGACCGGTGAATGCTGGTCTTGGGTTTGGATTGTTATCCTGGCGAATGGACAGCCTGAAGATCCACTGTCTCTGTATAGTGTCTGTTGCCTCAATGTCAATTGCATGCTCTCCCATGGGAAACTCGAAATCTCCCAAATTGGCCGCGGGAATTGTCAGCCTATGGGTTGTATCAGTCGGAGAAAGCACTTTAGTAAAAAGTTGCTCCATTTCTAGTTGGTTTTCGGGAGAGATGAAGCTGGATTTTGCCAAGTTTTGAGAAATCTAACGGAGACAAGAACCTGGGACATGCTAGATTGAGCTCAACGTATATTTATAAAGATGAGCTCACTTGCTGTCCACCAAATTCTCTTGCGATTTCGTACCATAGCTAGCTCTTGCAACAAAAAGGTGCAACCTTTTTAATTCGTCATTACAAGACAAACACGTCCCTTTCTTGTAGATCATATCCCGGTGACATTCTTTCCCGTGCTTTTGCTGAGTTTTGAGAAATCTAACCGTGACAAGAACCTGGGACATGCTAGATTGAGCCTAAGGTGTAATTATGAAGATGAGCTCACTTGCAGTCCACCAAATTCTCTTCCGATTTCGCACCAACAGGCTCTTGCAATGAACAGGGGCAACCTTTTTGATTCGCCATTACAAGACAAACACGTCCCTTTCTTATCCCCACGACATTCTTTCCCATGCTGCGATCTCGAACGAAAATATTAGATCAATTTATGGATACGTAGAGTTTTCATCGTGTTTAGTTGTCTACAAACAATATAGATTAAATTTATTGGCATGTGTCGACCATTATTCAAAACCCCACCTTAAAATTTATCAGCTATTGTCGTTTGTAGCATCCCTTCGCCTTTTTCTTTTTCTAGTCCTCTTTCCATAGGTAGACATCTATTCCCCTTCTTTATAAATTCAGCTGTATAATCCCTACGGCACCCATGAATAAATCTTAGAAGATACAGTACCCTATCTATTCCCCTTCTATATAAATTCAGCTGTATAATCCCTACGGCACCCATGAATAAATCTTAGAAGATACAGTACCCAGTGGCGGAGCCACGTAGGAGCAAAATTGCCCCCTTCTTCATTTTTAATATTTTTTATATTAGGATATTAATATAATAATATGGTGAGGGGTTGATACACATAGTTATTATTGTTGACTTGCGTCTTAATATAATAAATAATATATATAATATATGTGCAGCACCCCAGCTCATTTCTTATTTTCCCAAACTTTTACCCTTTTTATTTTTATTTTTTCGCTAACTATTCAAGAGCTTTTTTAATTTTTTTCGCTGCTCTCTTCTTTATGCAATTTTTTTTAAGTCCAGTTAAGCACCGTTAGGTAAATTTTTTTCATTTGTTTCATTATTTAATTTTAATTTTAATTTAATTTTTTTATAATTAATTATTAAAAAAACAAAATAAATAAAAAGGGATTGTTAAAACACCTAAAAAATAGAAGAAGAAGAAAGGCAACATACTTGAGGATGCAAAGAGAAGATGATTTATTTCAACTCGGGTTGTGAACAAAAAAATTTGAAGAAAAAGATAGAAAAATAGAGAGAGAATGAAAGAAGATGAATGAAGAAGATGAAACCTTATCTACTGTGCTCGTGGTCTTTTATATTAGATTTTACTAATAAAATTTCTAACAGGCTATTAATATTTATAAAATTTTCATAGGTGATTCCGTCTATAAAGTCAAAGTAAAATGTTCAATTTGCATGAAAAAATTTAGAAACCCTTCCAAATATTACCAACGACATTTTATTTTGTCATTAAATAAGTAAACAGTCACAAAGAGCACTAATTACCGGCACCTTGGAATTCACATTACATCAGTAATTTTATTGAGAAATATGTACCATAGTCAAAAAAGGCATTAACAGTTAGTGCATTGGAATTTTCATTTCATCGGTGATTCTATTAGTAAAAAAAAAAACATTAATTATCACTGTCTTGAGAAATGAACAATGCCAAAAAAAAAGGGAACAATTCCCTTTTCCTCTGAAATATATTGACGGACTGTGTTTATCGGTATTTTTATATGTAATTAACACCATGAACGGTGTCAAAGAAAAGAAAAATAGTTTCTTTCACCTATAAAATATATCGATGGACACAATCCATCGATATTTTCATCAGTGTAAAACAATGTCTAATGTCAGATTGCATTTGTACTCCCTATCTATCCATCTTGAGTATACTTGAATTCATAATTGCACGCACACACAACATAATAATATCAATTCATATAACAATAATAAAATAAATATTTTCTTGTTATTCAATAATATATTATCATTGTCGTTACATTGAAGTGAATTAAAAATTTGTGTTGTGTAAATTAATTAAAATTGTCTTATTTTTTGTTAATTGATTCATCCAGATAGAGATTAAAATATTATTAAATTTTCTAGTATTAACATTAACAAAAATATTATTAATAACATAATTTTTTTTAAAAAAATTATTAGGTGGAACAACTTGTTATACATTACCTTTCTCACTAAATTAAAAACATCATTTTTTACCGTTAATTCATCATTATCATCGTCGTGAATAATCAATATAACATCTAGAATTGATTTTCAATACGGATAACTTATCTATTCATTATTGATCATGTCTAAAAGAAGCATGTGCGGTATATTTATAAAGATGAGCCCACTTGCTATCCAACAAATTCTCTTCCGATTTCGTACCATAGCTCTTGCAATAAAAAGGTGCAACCTTTTTTTTTCATCATTACAAGAAAAACACGTCCCTTTCTTCTAATATCAGATATATATCCCCACGACATTCTGTCCTATGCTGCGATCTCGAACGAAAATAGATCAATTTATGTGAAGATTATGGATACGTAGAAATTTCATCATATTTAAAAACAATATAGATTAAATTTATTGGCATGTGTTAGGTTGTCATCTATTCCCCTTCTACATAGATTCAACTATATAATCCCTACACTATCTGAACGGTAAAAATAACTAATTAAATTAATTAAATTTTTTAAAAAATCAACAAGTTCAGTTTGATTTCTATTTTATAAGCTTAAAATCAAAAAATCAAACTAAATCGAACCCAAACTGAAAAAACAGAGCTAAACAAAAAAAACCAAATTTATAAGCTTAAAATCAAAAAATCAAACTCGAAAAAACAGAGTTAAACAAAAAAAAACCAAGTCAAATCAGTTTAAATTAATTTTTATTCTAAAAAACCAAACCAAATTGAAACTGGTTGGTTTGAACCAATTTTAATTTTTTTAAATAATTTTAATTTAATTGTTTTTTTTATAAAAATAAACCGAATGAAAAATGATCACATAGGAAAACCACCTACTCGTCTTTTTTACTTGAAACTAAGCACCTTCTATAAATTATATTAAAAATTGTAACAAAGAATACCCTTCTATAAATTTTAGAGATACAAACACATTTTATTGAGAAGAAACTCTTTTTTAAAAACAAATAAGCAATTGAAAACATTAAAAATAGGAGAACATAACACAATTCGTAACATTAAAAATATAAATAATACATCTGGCATTTAATGATTCATCAATTTTTATATTCTCTTAATTTTTCAAGATTTTTAAATTGTAGCTATTTATAAAATGTTAGTAATTCCAATAAAACTTTAACAAGAATTTTTTTATTTATTATTATATTTTATTAATATTTTATTTTATTTATTTTCATTTTCTAATCAAAATAAATTTATTTTTGAAATAAAGCTTCCAGATAATTTCTTTTATTTTATATTAAAAAACTCTCATTCTCTCTCTGTTTTTTTCTTCTTCTTTTTGGTTTATGAAAGAAAATCATGAAATTTTTTTATACAATATAAATACATGTTCCAATTTATATTAACTATGCTCGTAAACACACAGATATATATTGAATGAGAATTGTATTTAAATTACAATTATTTTAGATAATTTTAAAATAGGAAAAAATTAAATATTTTTAGTTAGGATTCTTAATTGAAACTTTATATCAAATAATTTTAATTTAATTCAGTACACACACATATATATATTTCTTAATTAAAGCTCAGACAATTTATTAAGTATTAATGAAAATAATAGGTGAGAAAGAAAAAAACTAGTGTTTGATAAAAAATTCGGTGCTTGTCCTAAAGAAAAAAAGCTAGTGATTGGAAGTGGAATACACATCAGCTCCAAAAAGGAAGAATGCGCCTCTGGGAAAGAGAAAGACACGTGGCTTGCTTTTCAAAAAACGACATGTCTGTCAACAACTAGCACAATTTATAATACGAACTTATTAATGTTCTTAAGCTTATCAAGCGCTAATTATGGGATGTCATGGATAACTAAAACTGTGTGGTTAAGTTTTTTTTTAGTTATAAATTAAATGGTTATGTTATGGTTAATAAGTGATAGCATGTTTGGAATCAATTTACTATCAAAATTGAATTCAATAAATATAGTGGATTCACATCTTTGAAAAAAGATTTTCTATAATTAAATTAATTTTTTTATATAGTACTCTCTTTTCTTTTATTTTAATCCCTTTAAAAATCTCTAAATATTTCAGATATTTTTAACAACAAAGAACTCCCTTTCCTTGTATTATCTGCCATTAATGTCGCACCTAACATTAAATTTAAAGAAAATATAAAGGATAAAGTTACCATATAGTTTTTAAAGAGATTAAAAATTTTAAATTATATATTGATTTCAGAATAAAGGGTTGGTTATACTAAAAAAAATTATCTTTATAATATTTTTTTAAAAAAAATCACCTCAATTATGTGTTTTTTCTAAATTTATTTTATGCATATCATTAACTGTTTAAATTATTTTTTAAACTTATTTACAAGTTATTTATTTTTAGTGGATTGTAAGTCTAGTTAACGTCAAGCTTTAACTCAGAGTCTTGCAACTCAATAATTTTTAATTTTATTATTATTTATTTATTTTTCTTAACTCTTTTTTATTATTATCTTTTATTTCTACAATCATAAAAGTTGAACAAAATACTACGATGAACCCACGTTAATCCTTGTTTTGAGAAGACTTGTTGACTTATTATTGATCTCCTTTTCTATTAAAGATATCACACTAGATTAATTGTTACGATTTAAGTTTAATCAAGATGTAATTCTAAAATGATAAAAACCTTGAAAACTTATTTTTTATCTCATTTTGAGGATTAAAATGTCATACTAGATCTATATTAGTCTCTAAAAATTAAAAAACTTATCGATTTAACTGTTACAACCTAAATTTTATGAAAATATAATGTTATCTTGTCAAAAATTCATCAATATTATTTTTATTTTTTTAAAAATAAATATTTATATGTACATGTATACACAAAAAATATATATATAATTTTATGAAATATATGGATAAATAATAACCATGCATAAATAGTGTAATGTGCATTATTTTTATTTTTGAATAGTAACATTTGCACCCTACCAGCAAAACAAGAAATGAAAAGGAATAAAGATCTAGCCCTTTCTCCGCACCTGGATTCGAATCTCACCATGCACGCCTGTCACCCCTGCGGTGCCTTACCTGCTCACTGGACTTGCAGGATATTCAGTGAGCCGTGGGGATTAGTCGTGGTGCGCGTAAGCTGGCCCGGACACCCCACGTAAATCAAAAAAAAAAAAATGAAAAGGAATAAAGATCTAATTTACAGGGAGGAATTGATATGGTGGCCACTCATGGCGAGGATGACGATATATAGTTTTAGTCGTGGAGTGATTTCTTAGATGATTTGTTTGGTTTCTCTGTGTTTTTTTCTCCTATTTTCTTCTTTCTTTTTATACCTCCTCCCATATTCCACCTTTATTTTAAGCTTAAAACTCCTTTTCTTTTTATTTCTCTCTTTCCCTCTCTCAAAATTTTCTCTTTAAATTCAGTAAAAATTCTATTAAAAATATTCAAAAACCAAAAACATTTAAGTGCAATGTAAGTCTAATTTTATCAATTAAGGATGTAATTGAAAAACATATTACAAATTAAGTTAAAAGCGCAAAAATTTAAGATCAAGGGTCCAATTAAAAGGTCTTACGACTAAAATGAACGGGTATTGAAGTTCTAAAGGCTTACTTAGTTTAATTAGGGGTGAAATTAAAAAAAATAAAAATTTAAAAGGTTAATTAAAAATAAATTAAAGAAATCCAAGAAAAAGGTTCACTTTTCAGCACTGAAATTCAAGGATATAATTGAAGAATATCAAAAGTAAAATTGTAAAGGTTCCAAAAAATTGGAGCTAATTAGATGTCAATTCCAAAGTCTTAAAGAATTAAAAATCAAATTAAAAAATACTATAATTTTATTATTCATTATCTTATTCCTGTAAAAAGTACTGCCTCAATAGCCCCCTTCATGCCCTTAATTCTTTTTGTTTTTTAATCTCTCCACCAAGCAAACAAAGTTCACATCTCCTCCTACCGTATCATTCGCACTCACATAACAACCAAAAATCAGGTCCTTTACAGCCCTAAACTCGCTGCAGAATTCACAACAAAAATGTCAATCGAATAGTCGAGAGCTGTGTATATCCTTGCATTGCTGGTTGCAGAGCTAGATAAATTTTGATCTTCATCTTTAATCAATAGTGGGCCCAAGATAACTCATCTCACAGGCTCTATACCCTTCCTCCTTGAACTATAAAATGGCTCCAAAACCCTAACCTTTGTAGCATTTGAGAGGATCGTGAAGCCATGGTTAAAACTTAGCAAAAAAATAAAATAAAACAAAACAGTACCTCGCAACCATCTCGCATGTCCTAGCCTCCACCTTTCTTTAGCCCTTCAAAAATCTCCTACCAAAAACACAAAAGCCCAGCTCTTCAACCATTTATGAGCTAGAATAGTCCATCCTCACCTCTAATCTATTGCCTTAACTTTAAAAGCTGTGACCTTTAAGTCATCAAAGTCTCAGGGAGGCAGGATCTAGCAAAAGAAGACGACTCCACTGATTTCAAGGGATGCACCTCTCCTAAATCCTTACTGGTGGTATCATATATTCAAGCCTCCAAGTATTTCGTAGAAACAACCACTAAATTCTGCTAAGTTTGAAAGATCACGTTAGAGGAAAAGGCAGCCAAGGTTCTAGTTTATGGGAAAATCAAAGTTCTTAAGAGTTTCCTAGACACTCTATGAAGAAGCAAAGGAATGGGAAAGGACTCTTAATCAAAAGAGTCTGAACACAACAGCAACCACCGAGGGGGGTTCAGAGTAACTCCAGAAGCCGTGATCTTTGGCACCGATCCATTCAGATTCACTGATTCATCTTCCAAGAGTGAAATGGGTTGTGGAGAGTCAACAAGCACCTCCACACAGAAGGGTTTTGCAGCAGCCATAACTATTTGGTCCTGTAAACACAATCATGCAGTCTCCTTCTGTTGTTCAACTGGGCTGATATGAGACTACAAGGTTGGGGTTTCATTTGGGCTCAATCATGTTTGGGCTTCTGTTAGTGGGCTTTTGTTTAAGCATGGGTCGTGTTCGTAGTTATATGGACTGTGTTTATGTGACTTGGGCCTGTTTTCTTGTTCCCTGGGTTGTGTTGGCGTTGGTCCTTTTGCTTACAACTCGTTTGCTTGCATGATTGATTGACAGGTGTAAAAAATATCTCAAATTATTTTAATATACTTTTTTGATTTTGATATAGAAAAGCCCTTTTAAAATAATTACTGCAGCATATTTATCATTTTACAAAAAAAAAATTGTTTTGCTCTTCACAAAACAATAATCCAGTTTCTTTTTTTTCTCTTCATATTTTAGCATTTATATATTTATTTAATATTATCACACAATAGTTTAGTTTAATATTCACTGGGTTAAAGTAAAAGTATAAATATTTTACTATATAATATTCACTATTATTTTTAGTTTAATATTCATTACTATCAAAGTATTAAGCTTTTTATATATATAATATTCTCAATTAAAAATATTAGTCCCTAATAATTTTTTTTTGAGCTTCGTTGATGACTATAAAGCACTAATGATTACCAATCCCATCTGACACAGGTGCTTTCTAACGATTTGGACTAGCATGATGGGAATAAACCTAATAAAACCTCGCTCATGTTATCTGGCTAGTTCCAATAAAGAAGAGAACAAAACTAAAACTCCAAGAGGGATGATATAACTACGACAAACAAAGCATTAGACATGAGAGAATGGCACAATCAAACAGGGGAAGACAGGCTGGTATGTATACTTCGAGGAGGCCTTAAATATAGAAACTCTGAATGATTTCCCGGATGAGATCGATCTGGGTTAGGATCTCAATATTTATCCTATGAATGTTTTTCCGTGATGTTTTCTTGTGGTGGCGCAGTTAAAAGTTCATGGAGAATTTGTTGCTGGGTTCAATGCTAAGGAAAATCTTGGTCAATGAAATACTGGAGTTGTGAGGACGTTGTGTTGTGCTTTCTCTTGATCACCGTCTAGAATGTTCATGGATTTCTAAAGCAATCCCTAGATCAGGATCATAGTTTCCCAAATTGTTCGGTATGTGCTTGATCCATACAAGAGTGTCTTGAGCTAAATTGTTGCGTATAAAACAATGCTGAACCTCTGGCCTGCATATATGTGAAAAAAAATTTTTTTTTTTTTTTTAATTATTATCTCTTCACACTAATCCAAGACAGCCGTTAAAGCATGTATTATTGTTTAAGCAAAGCTTTTGGAGCTAGAAAAGCAAACAAGAAAGATGGATTACAAACAATTCTGGTACTGGATTTGATGTGCAAACTCAGTCAATAAAGGTAGCCTATGATCTGATCGACTTTATTAAATCCAGTTTAATTTTAATTATACAAAATAGTAAATAATATCGTTTAAAGTAAGTTGTATATTTATATAGAATCGGTTAACCTGAATTAACTTCTCCAATCACTAATTCAAACTCTGGATCAGTTCATTTTTAATATCTTTAATCCGGAGCAACTGAAAAGAGAATACAGTGGAATTGTTAAGAGATGAGAGAATTATCGTAATTTTAACAATTGGGAGATGGGGAATGAGCAATGGTTGATGGTTTAGTATCTGCAACCATCATATTGATACGTTAATTACTCAATCCAGAGGGACGACTGTGCTGGTTGTCTGACAATAATAGCTTAGTTTTCTCTAAAGGCTATGAGCTTCAATGGACAAAAGCTGCAAAGACAGTTTTAGGACATAAGGAAATGGTTGAAATTATATAAATCTTGAATTTTTTTTTCTTATTTCCGAGTCCTAGGAGTAAACAAAAAAAAAAAAAGGTGCATGTAGAAAGGATAAGAGAGGGTAGGGTTGCTGCAGAAATCCTTCAAGCTAAAATTGATTGTTGTTCTTTAACATTCAGAACCATGTATAAACCCTTGATTCCTATAAACGCTTAATTGATGTGCCTATATCTTCTATTTTCTGACAGAACAAAAATCTGGTGAATGGATTTTGAGGCCTGCGTTGTTTGAGATGCTTTACCCACCAGAAGGTCAGCAACAGGCAAGTTAATAACTGGGAAATGATCTGCATTACGCAAGAATTTTAGGTTGAAGTTGGGCTGATGATCTTTATCTACTTAGTTGCTTTGTAGGAGATCGCTGTGCTTTCTACCATTATCTTCTTAATACTCTGCATGGACTTTATTTTATTTCGCTTTTCTTGCTGCTGTGTTGTTGAAAGTACCAATTTGAGTTCCCTGTGGTTATAATTGAGCTCTAAAATCTCATTCTATCATCGTTGATCCATCTTGTATGGAGAAAGTAAGGGATCAGGGGAATAAGAAAGGGATTTATTTTTTAATTCAAACTCCAAATTTCTTAAAATTATTTATGAGGTGTGGCCATTTTCTTTTACACACCAACAATTTAACAAATTAATATCCAGCAAAAAGAAAAAAAGAAAAAAGAAAAAAAAACAGCACTTCAATTGCTTAGACATCAGCCCAAACATCCTCACCAAACAATCTGATCTTTCTTTTCACTTCCACTTTGATGCATGTTCCCGTAGCTTGGTTTTTCATGGCCTCCTCATGAATTGAGACCTTATCATCCACTCGAAGACCCCTCTCACGAACAAATTTAATCCAACCCACAGAAAGAAAATGTCCCATACTCTCATTTCTCTTGATGGTGCAAGAGAAGATCCATTCCTGACCATTACCATCGTGAACATGCATGTTCATCGACTGGCCTTCTTGGAATGGTAATGGACCAAGAGAACAACCAGGAATAGACAAGCCATTCTCAATATCATCTGCAGTTAGAAACTTTGAAAAGACTAATGCCATTGCTTGCTTCAAAAAACGTCCAAATTTCTTAAAATTATTTATGAGGTGTGGCCATTTTCTTTTACACACCAACAATTTAACAAATTAATATCCAGCAAAAAAAACAAAAAAAAAAAACAGCACTTCAATTGCTTAGACATCAGCCCAAACATCCTCACCAAACAATCTGATCTTTCTTTTCACTTCCATTTTGATCCATGTTCCCGTAGCTTGGTTTTTCATGGCCTCCTCATGAATTGTGACCTTATCATCCACTCGAAGACCCCTCTCACGAACAAATTTAATCCAACCCACAGAAAGAAAATGTCCCATACTCTCATTTCTCTTGATGGTGCAAGAGAAGATCCATTCCTGACCATTACCATCGTGAACATGCATGTTCATCGACTGGCCTTCTTGGAATGGTAATGGACCAAGAGAACAACCAGGAATAGACAAGCCATTCTCAATATCATCTGCAGTTAGAAACTTTGAAAAGACTAATGCCATTGCTTGCTTCAAAAAACGAAAAAAAAACTTGGGTAGATTGCTTGCTTCAAAAAAAAAAAATTGGGTGGATCTGTGGTGGTACGTATCTATAGCAAGATATATCGAATCTGAGATGTTCTTGAGTTTCTCACTTCACTCTTAAACATGGTATATATAGGGACATAAGCATGTCATGATTCTGTCGCTTGATGTTCTGAGAAAATTCAGTAACTTCAGGCAAGAGAGGACTTGGAAGTTTCCAAACTCAAGCAAAGTTAGACATATCTTTTGCAAGTATATCCAATCACCTCTCCACCAGCATGGTTCTGATACGATTAAGTCTAAGGAGTAGGAATGAATCCCATGTTTCTTTTCCAGGAAAACTCGAGGAATATACTTTGCTTGGATTGATTCTTCTAAAGCAGAAAATTTAACGCGGTTCGTGTTTAAAAAGATAAAGAAAGGGTCAAACCTAGCATATATAGGTACGTTGACAGACGTCAACGCTAATCCTGATTCCTCGCTAACTTAATGTACACGTTGTCTTTTGCTATTCTTTACGTGAAATGGACATCCTACTCTTCATATCACTAGCTAAGTAATCGCTCAATTTTGAGACTTTTTAACATCGTTATCACACCTGAATTGGCACCTGACATCTTGTAGCTGGACTCGTGTGTGCAAGATAAAAGCTATGCAATAACTTGGTAGAACCTATAGATTAATTTATGATTTGGATAAATTTAGATAAGATTTTTTTTTAAATATAGTGTTTCTCCTATAATTTTTTTAATGTATATTTTTAATTAATTATAAATATTTTTTAAAATTTACTATATAAATACTAGAAAAGTATTTTATTTTTTAATATAGAATTTAAAACCCTTTAATATATATATACTTTATGTTTCTAAAAAAAATTATTTTTTTAATATAGAATTTGAAACCCTATTGTATATATACTTTATGTTCACCAAAGAAAAATTATGTTTTTTCAATATAGAATAAAATAATTTTTTATTTAAATACTTAAACTTAAAAGGATAATATAATATATTTTTAATATAAGATTTGAAACCTTTTAATATATACTATATATTCACAAGAAAGAAGTTATATTTTTCAATATAAGATCTGAAGACCTTTAATATATATACTCTATGTTCATAAGAATAACTTTAATATATATACTCTATATTCATAAGAACAACATTATGTTTTTTTAATATGAGATAAAAAAATTTTGGTTTAAATAGTTCAACTTAAAGAGATAACATAATATCTTTTTAATGCAGGATAAGTTTTTTAAAATATTCTTTTAAACTTCATTATTTACAACATATATAACATATATTTGCATGGATTGTTTTTTAATTTTTTTTCATATGAAATATTAAAACTTTAAATACTATGGTTTTTAATTGAAGATTACAATTGCACTTAATTAAAAAAATAAAAAATATATAATAGAAAAACTTATTAATGTTAATTAAAGTCTAAGATAAAAAAAATATTTATAAATAAAAACCAATAAATATAAATATAAATATTTTATCTCATTTGAGCACTTTTAAATATTTTTTATTTAATTATATAAGAGTTAAAATGAAATCTTATAAGAAAAGTAATAATTTAAATTAAGTAGAAAAATACAATGTTTAGAATAAATTTTATTGTTTATATAGTTGTTTCTTTTTATAGTATATGAGATTGAGATAAAAGTTGTATTTTAAATATATTAAAATAATATTTTTTTATTTTTTAAAATGAGTATATTAAAATAATTAAAAAATAAAAGAAATTTTTTTTTGTGATTTTTTAAAAATATGTAAAACGCTAAATCTTTCCTGATCATGTAATAAAAACACATTTTTTAGACTAATTACATAAATAAAGGTCTTATATATATATATCCCAACTTATTTTTTTATGTGATTTCAAAACTTAGTTATCATAAATATTAAAAATCAGGTTTGATTTAATGAATTAATTTTAAAATTCACAATTTAAAGCTTGATTTAGGCTTATATTTTAAATTAAATAAAAAACTGTATTAGGTGAATCTCAATTAATCTAATTAGATTTTTAATAACAAAGAAGCAAACAAACAAATAAAAGATACTATTTTAATAAAACTGAGAGCTCGTGGATCGATTCAATACCTGAAGTGTGATTTTAAAGGCGTCGCACGTCATGTGCAGCCAATGGTTTTCTGTCACGATTGTGGAATTTAGTGTGGACCCACCAATTACAAAAAGATGCTTCACAGTTTTGTAGGCCCCACTAAGGCACGAACTATAAAAGGCCTTGGCGGCGGGGAAACTTCTCAACCAGTGCACATCAACTTCTCCGAAAAAAAAATAAGAAGAAGCTAGCAATGGAAAACTTCAAAAAAATTTGAAGTTCAAAGACGAGGAGGGGGGAGTGTGGACCTTTCGTTGTGAAGTGTCACCAGGAGGGAGTCCAAAACCAGCCCTTTCTGGGGACTGGTTTTCATTTGTTCGTGAAAACCGTCTCAGGACCGGCGACGTTGTAGACTACAACGTCGCCGGATAAAGAGAAGGATGTAGCGGATAAAGATTAAGATTAAGAAATCAGCTTTAACGGATCATGATCAAAACTAGTGATCAGGTGCTATATATATCTAGCCTGTCGCATCAAACTACTGGGCTTGCTTGAGCTAATCATCAGTAAGATGGTGCAAATCTTGAGAAGACAGAATCTCATATACCTCGGACTCAACTTCGACCTCTGGTTACTGCGTGTTTAGTACTGTGATAATTGTTATGGATTGTGATAATTGTTATGATTATGAACTGAAAAAAATTATTTTATAAAAAATATTTTAAATTGAGATTAGTTTTAAAACATAAATATTTGATTAAAATTATGGTTAAAATTAAAGTTTAAGAAAAAATATTTTAATATGTTTGGTTAATATTAAAAAAAAATATTTTAATATTTTTGATTAATAATGCTTTTGAAATTGAGTTTATAAAATAATTTTAAAAAATATATATTAATATTGATAGTTTTAAATTTAAATATTGTTAAATTAATTACATCTATTATATTATGAAATAAAAAATAATTTATATAAAATATTTAAATACTTTATATAAAATATTTTTTATTATTTCATTAAACTATTTATAATTCTATTATGTAGAAAATTCATCCGATAAAAACTACAGTTTTTATAATTTTTTGAGCGTAGATAAAATATTATCAGGTATAAAATTAATATTACAGTGTGAATAAATTTAATTCACTCTATACTAGTTTTTCAAGAAAAAAAATATTATTTACATCACAGTAGTTTTTTATAAAAAAAATTAACACTAATGTGAATAGTACAATTCACATATCAACAATGATATTCATTACTTTTTAGGTGAATAGTGTAATTTTTTATTATTATTCACGTTAACAATGTTTAATATACACTATTTATGCTAATTATATTATTTAATGAACAATATAATTAACATGCACAAGGAAAAAATAGCATTTTACTGCCTTTTCTTTTACTGCATATCAAACACTAAAATATATAGGCTCCATATGCAGTAAAGTGTATATTTTTTTTTTATCAAATATCTACAAATTACGTTTTAATTAAAACACAGCAGCAGTGACAGCCGCGTAGCCAAACAAGCTCGGGCTCTGCAGTGGCCGGTTCTTTTTATTCTCTTTCCAAGTGTCCCTATCCTGCGATACGGAATTGCAAAATTGAATTGTTCTTCTTCTTTCTTTCCTTTCGGCAGCATCTCTAACCGCTTAATGATCAGACTGATTAGCTACTGTATATAGGGCTTCGACGTTTTAATTCACTGTAGAGGCTGGGATCGTACCCTTATCTTGGGGGTGAGCTTTTGCTGTGCATTTGCTGTTTGGTAATACAATTTTCCCTTTCAATATGACTAGAGAATTCTTAATTCATATCTTCGCTTCCAGATAATGCTTGGATAAACATAATAAGGATATTCACAATTTGGATCTTACACACATAAAAAGTAGGTTGGGATTCAAATTAAACCTCTTCTTTCCAAGCAGAAGATCACTGATATTAATATTAGTTTAGTTACGGTTCATTAACACAGTCTGCATGATGAAATTACTGTAAATGTAGACATCATGACAGATAGTGTGGCTCGAACTTGGGATGGCTGAATGGATTGTTTGGCGATTATTGATGAACTGTAAGCTTAGATTTCAATAACTTTGTAGGTGATTCGACAACGGTTGATTGTAAGCTGAGTGTGATGGATTGTTTTCTATTTCTCGATTCTTTCTCTCACCCCACCAATTATTTTAGTGAATTTTAGAAGTTGGTGGTTAGATCATCGTGATATTAATTAATAGTTTATCGCCATGAACCGCTTTATGTCTCAGGGAAGAGCATTGATTTAGGCAGCAAGCGATATTTCACAAATTTGCGGAGTGATCATATCATTATCTTCGGGGTGAACTCTTGCTGTGCATTTGGTATTTGTTGATACAATTTTTCCTTTCACAAATTGATGATATTAGCTTATTCTAGTTTATTGATATAGCATGGATGAAAGTTATTACACTCAATTTAATCTATAACCCCATATAAAAAACAGGATATGGGTAATTGAATGGTTTGGCTTGAGCTTATCAATTCAAAAGTGGTTGTTTCAAGATTTTTTAAAAATAAAATAAAAGAAAGTTCTTTTTCTCCAAGAAAAATCAAACCGGATATTGATCATCAGGTTAATAGAGTTAACCAGTTTTTATTAAATTTATTTCATTCAACTTAATTCAAAAATCAATTTAGGTTAGATATTGAGTTGATAAGCCATTTGATTGACCCATCAACCTGTATGGGTTTAATAATTCTAGTTTGGATTGGAACGGTACACGAACAACAAAAGAGTGTGTGGTTAATTCAGGCTTAGAATGTATTAACTATTACCGATGGAATTACTAACAAAATATTTTTGCATGTCTATTCGTCAGCAATTCAGTTGGTATAATTGATACGTCATTGTCCAGCTTTCTCTGTTTGAATCCAACTGTAAATCCATCAATAAAAACATCTATAAAAAATTACATGCCATTGTTCTTTTTTTGTTCTTTTTTAAATTTCTTTTATTATGACTGGGATTCTCTCAGTATTTACTCGCAGAAATATTTCGTATGTAAATACCAATAAAAATGATGTTGGGAACAATTTGGTCATTAAATACTACATCAAAATATTGATGGAATATTTTCATCGATAATTTTATTTGTATTCGTAAATTTTCTAATAATGTTCGTGAAAAAAAAATAAAAGCTTTTCAAGCTTGTGATTATAGGCTTTGAAACTCTTAATGATTAGGAGACCACTAGCCAGTTAGGCATGCCAACGACCCACCAGAACCAATTTATTATAACAAGGGTTAGGCACTTGTCTCTATAACTATAGTTTCCAATCTCTTGATTATCGGTAGAATTTTAGAATCTTTCAAATTTATCTAATGTTGATGTTTACAAAGATACTCTTATGAATGGGTGTTAAACATAGGGATGACCATTCCAATGAATAGCTTCAATGCTTTCCAAATCCTTTAGGGAGAACACTCTCACTAATTTCACTATCATAAATTCAATGAATACAAACAGAATTACTGACAGTTTTTTTCCAACAATAAGATAATATGAAAGTTTTTGTGGATGATTTTAACAACAGAATTACAATGAGATTCAAATCGAGATGTCTTATAGTGATTTGTCTAATACATTGATAAAATTTCCAACAAAGTTATAGACAAAATCATTCTATTGACAATTTCATCCGTAATATGTAATATATGACCTGGCCATCGACCTTTCCCTATTCTATTTAATATATGACCTGGCCATTAACTTTGAGACATTGGACAATGAGTTTTGCAAATTTCACAAGAAAAATCTCTAGCGAGATCCATCAAATGGAAAACCACCTTGAAAAGGCCAAGATTGAAATTGTTTTTGAAAATTTTTTACCTATGAGAAATTTTAACCTAGGCAAGCCGCCCATGAGAATCAGGCTACAAAAAAAAAAATTCTTTATATTTTTCCAATCCCTTTCATTTCTCATCCTTAAGGTAGTGCGTTTCCTAACCCTACCTCCTTTTAAGTGCGTCTTCGAGCCCTCATCTTCTTCGAGTGCGTCCTTGACCATCCTTTTGAGTGAACTTTCGATCCCTCATTTTCTTTGGAGTGTGCCTTCAAACTCTCACCTCCTTTTGAGTAAGCCTTTGAGCTCTCACCTCCTTCGAGTGCGCCTTCGAGTTCTTATTTTCTTTTAAGTATGCCTTCAAGCCCTTATCTTTTTTTTTAGTACACCTCCGAGCCCTCACTTCTTTGGAGTACACCTTCGAGCCCTCACTTCTTTGGAGTACACCTTAGAGCCCTTAACTATCTTTTTACTTATAACTTGTTTGCTTGCATTATTGATTGAAATGTGTAAAAAATATCTAAGATTATTTTAATATGCTCCTTTTATTTTGACATAACAAAATCCTTTAAAAAAAATTATTGTGGCATATTATCGTCATACAAGAAAAAAATATATTTGTTTTGCTCTTCACAAAAAGAAAATCCAATTTCATTTTTCTTTTCTCGGTATTTTAGCATTTTATATATTTGTTTAACATTATTATAAAAAAATTTAGTTTAATATTCACTGACACTAGAGTTAAGAATACGAAGTTTTTAGTATATAATATTCATCAATACTAAAATTTAAAGTATTATTTTCAGTTCAATATTTATTAATACTAGAGTCAGAAATATTAAGCTTTTTTTTTATTTTTGTATAATATTCATTAATACCATAATATTATTCATTAATAATTTTTCTAGCATTGTTGATTACTATAAAGACACTGCTGATTACCAATCCCATCTGACATGGGTGCTTTCTAACTATCATACAATTTGGACTAAGCATGATGGGAATGAACCTAATAAAACCTCAACATTTATCTTATGAATGTCTTTCCGTGATGTTTTCTTGTGGTGGCGCAGTTAAAATTAAGTTCATGGAGCATTTGTTGCTGGGTTCAATGGTAAGGAAAATCCTGGTCGATGAAATATTGGAGCTGTGAGGACGTTATGTTGTGTTTGGTCTTGATCGGTGTCCAGGATGTTCATGGATTTCTTAAGTTATCCTCAGATCAGGATCATAGTCTGTGTTTGATCCATACAAGAGTGTCAGTGTCAGATACATTTCTTGAACTAAATTGTTGCCTATAAAACAATGCTGAACCTCTGGCCTGCATACATGTGAAAAAGAAAGTTGTTTTAAAATGGTTTTTTGATTTTATCTCTTCACACTAATCCAACACTGCCGTTAAAGCATATATTATTATTTAAGCAAAACTTTTGGAGCTAGAAAAGCAAACAAGAAAGATGGATTACAAACAATTCTGGTACCAGATGTGATTTGTAAACATGTCATATTTACTAGGCAGACTTATGTATTTAGTTAAAATCTAGTTTGATTTTAATTATAACAAAATTATAATAATATAGTTTACATTATTAAAAATTAAATTTAAAATAAAATATTTTAAATTGATTTGGGTTAACCTATCCAACCTCTGATCCAAATCTTGGGCCATTCTAGATTTAATAACTTTGATCCGAAGCAACTGAAAAGAGAATCTAGTGGAATTTTTAAGAGATCAGAGTATAAGCAATGGATGAAGGTTTAGTATCTGCAACCATCATTTTGATATGTTAATTACTCAATCCAGAGGGACGACTGTGTTGGTTGCCTGACAATAATAGCTTAGTTATCTCTGAAGGCTATGAGCTTCAATGGACAGAAGTTGCAAAGACAGTTTTAGGACATAGACCTTGAATTTTTTTTTCATATTTCCGAGTTCTAGGAGGAAAAAAAAAAAAAAAAGTCTGCATGTATAAAGGATAAGAGAGGGTAGGGTTGCTGTAGAAATCCTTCAAGCTAAAATTGATTGTTGTTCTTTAACATTCAGAACAATGTATATACCCTTGATTCCTATAAAAGCTTGATTGATTTGCCTATATCTTCTATTTTCTGCCATAACAAAAATCTGGTGAGTGGGTTTTGAGGCCTGCGTTGTTTGAGATGCTTACCCGCCAGAAGGTCAGCAACAGGCAAGTTAATAACTGGAAAATGATCTGCATTATGCAAGAATGTTAGGTAGAAGTTGGGCTAATGATCTTTATCTACTTAGTTGCTTTGTAGGATATCGCTGCGCTTTCTACCATTATCTTCTTAATACTCTGCAGGGATTTTATTTTATTTCGCCTTTCTTGCTGCTGTCTTGTTGAAAGTACCAATTTGAGTTCCCTGTGGTTTTAATTGAGCTCTAAAATCTCATTCTATCATCGTTGATCCATCTCGTATGGAGAAAGTAAGGGATCAGGGGAATAAGAAAGGGATTTATTTTTTAATTCATACTCCAAATCTCTTAAAATTATTTATGGGGTGTGGCCATTTTGTTTTGCACAGCAACAATTTAACAAATTAATATCCAGCAAAAAAAACAAAAAAAAAAAACAGCACTTCAATTGCTTAGACAGCAGCCCAAACATCCTCACCAAACAATCTGATCTTTCTTTTCACTTCCATTTTGATCCATGTTCCCGTAGCTTGGTTTTTCATGGCCTCCTCATGAATTGTGACCTTATCATCCACTCGAAGACCCCTCTCACGAACAAATTTAATCCAACCCACAGAAAGAAAATGTCCCATACTCTCATTTCTCTTGATGGTGCAAGAGAAGATCCATTCCTGACCATTACCATCGTGAACATGCATGTTCATCGACTGGCCTTCTTGGAATGGTAATGGACCAAGAGAACAACCAGGAATAGACAAGCCATTCTCAATATCATCTGCAGTTAGAAACTTTGAAAAGACTAATGCCATTGCTTGCTTCAAAAAACGAAAAAAAAACTTGGGTAGATCTGTAGTGGTATGTATCTATAGCAAGATATATCGAATCTGAGATGTTCTTGAGTTTCTCACTTCACTCTTGAACATGGTATAAATAGGGACATAAGCATGTCATGATTCTGTCGCTTGATGTTCTGAGAAAATTCAGTAACTTCAGGCAAGAGAGGACTTGGAAGTTTCCAAACTCAAGCAAAGTTAGACATATCTTTTGCAAGTATATCCAATCACCTCTCCACCAGCATGGTTCTGATACGATTAAGTCTAAGGAGTAGGAATGAATCCCATGTTTCTTTTCCAGGAAAACTCGAGGAATATACTTTGCTTGGATTGATTCTTCTAAAGCAGAAAATTTAACGCGGTTCGTGTTTAAAAAGATAAAGAAAGGGTCAAACCTAGCATATATAGGTACGTTGACAGACGTCAACGCTAATCCTGATTCCTCGCTAACTTAATTTACACGGTGTCTTTTGCTGTTCTTTCCACGAAATGGACATCCTACTGTTCATATCACTAGCTAAGTAATCGCCCTATTTTGAGAGTTGTTAACATGGTTAGTTTAATGTGTCGACCTGGTCTGGTGGTAAATCATTGCGGGTGAGATAAAACAATGATCAGTATAATAATATGGTAATATCCAATCAATTTAATAGGTTGATTCATTACTCGAGCAAATTTGGATGAAACTTGTTTTTTTTAAGTAGTATTTCTCCTCTGTTATATATACATATACATATATATATATATAGTTATTAATATTTTTTAAAGTTTATTATATAAATACTACAAAAATATTTTATATTCCTAAAAAAAAATTTCAATATAAAATAAAAAAATTTGATTTAAATACTTCAACTTAAAATGATAATATAATATATTTTTAATATGAGATTTAAAATTCTTTAATATATATACTCTATATTCACAAGAAATAAATGATTTTTTCAATATATAATAAAAAAATTGATTTAAATAATTCAACCTAAAATGATAATATAATATCTTTTCAACTTAAAATAAAAAATAAATATATATTTTTAATATTCATTATTTACTATATTTTTTTAATTTTTCCTGATTGACCTGGATTGACCCATAAAACCTGGAACCCAGCTTCTTGGTCGGGTCAACTCAAGAATCGGGTTTGATAACTATGGTTTTTAATTGAAGATTACAATTGCACTTAATTAAAAAAATAAAAAATATATAATAGAAAAACTTATTAATTGTTTTTAATTGAAGATTACAACTGCACTTAATTAAAAAAATAAAAAAATATATAATAGAAAAACTTATTAATGTTAATTAAAGTCTAAGATAAAAAAAATATTTATAAATAAAAACCAATAAATATAAATATAAATATTTTATCTCATTTGAGCACTTTTAAATATTTTTTATTTAATTATATAAGAGTTAAAATGAAATCTTATAAGAAAAGTAATAATTTAATTTATGAAAACCAATATAATTTTTAGAATAAATTTTATTGTTTATATAGTTGTTGCACAATTTTTTAGAGCATGTTTGAAATTGAAATAAAAATTATTTTTAATATATCAAAATAATATTTTTTTATTTTTAAAAATTTATTTTTTAACTTCAACACATTAAAATAATTAAAAAATTAAAACAAAATGTTTTTTATAGCATGTAAAACTCTAAATCTTTCATGTTGATGTAATAAAAACACCTTTTAACTAATTAACAATATTACAACTATTTACTTAAATGATTCATAGATAGCATTGAATTTTTTTAGAAAATGAGGACTGTTCGTGATTCACTACATAAATAAAGGTCTCTCTCTCTCTCTCTCTCTCTCTCTCTCTCTCTGTATATATATATATTAAAAATCCTGTTTGATTTAATGAATTAATTTTAAAAATTCACAATTTAAAGCTTGATTTAGGCTTCGATTTTAAATTAAATAAATAAACTGTTTATTAAGTGAATCTCAATTAATCTGATTAGATTTTTAATAATAAAAAAACAAATAAATAAAAGATATAATTTTAATAAAATTGGCAGCTCGTGGATGGAATTAAAATCACTTTGAAAAAATTTAAAATTTTTTTATTTTTTATTAATTTAAAATTAATATATTTTTAATATTTTAAAATTATTTTAATATACTAATATTAAATATAATTTTTAAAAATTAAAAAATATTATTAACATATTTTCTTAAATAAAGATACTCTTTAACAAACACCTACAATTAAAACACACCCAATATCTCAAGGGTGATTTTAAAAGCGTCGCACGTCATGTGCAGCCAATGTTGCCCCGTCATGCTTGTGGAATTTAGTGTGGACCCGTCAATTAGAAAAAAGATGTTTTCAGTTTTGTAGGCCCCACTAAGGTGCGAACTATAAAAGCCTTGGCGAAGGGGAAACTTCTCAACCATTGCTCATCAACTACTCGAAAAGCAATGGAAAACTTCACAAAAAAACTCGACAGAACCGATGTTCAGAGAAGACTAACGCTTCCAGAAAATTCTCTAAAAGATTTCCCAAGGGACCATGAAGCAAATTTGAAGTTCAAAGACGAGGAGGGGCAAGTGTGGACCTTCCGTTGTAGAGTGTCACCAGGAAGGAGTTCAAAACCAGCCCTTTCTGGGGACTGGTTTTCATTTGTTCGTAAAAAGGGTCTCAGGACCGGCGACGTTATAGTAATCATCTCGGATAAAGAGAAGGATCTAGCGGCAGGAGACCATTTCAAAATCAAGATTAAGAAATCAGCTTCAACATATCATCAAAACTAGTGATCAGGTGCTATATCTAGCCTGTCTCATCAAACTACCTACTGGGCTTGCTTGAGCTAATCATCTGTAAGATGGTGCAAATCTTGAGAAGAAAGAATCTCTTAGACCTGTGAGTCAACTTCCACCTCTGTTTCTTCACTGGGGGCTCTGCAGTGGCCGGTTCTTTTGATTCTCTTTCCAAGTGTCCCTATCCTGCGATACCGAATTGCAAAATTGAATTCTTCTTCTTTCTTTCCTTTCGGCAGCATCTGTAACCGCTTAATGATCAGACTAATTAGCTACTGTATATAAGGCTTCGACGTTGTAATTCACTGTAGAGGCTGTGATCGTACCCTTATCTTTGGAGTGAGCTTTTGCTGTGCATTTGCTGTTTGGTAATACAATTTTCTCTTTCAATATAACTAGAGAATTCTTTTTTCATATCTTCGTTTCCAGATAATGCTTGGACAAAGATAATTAAGGATATTCACAATTTGTATCTTACACACATAAAAAGTAAGTTGGGATTCAAATTAAACCTCTTCTTTTCAAGGAGAAGATCACTGATATTAATATTAGTTTAGTTACGGTTCATTAACACAGTTGGGATGATGAAATCACTGTAAATGTAGACAACATGATAGATAGTGTGGCTCGAACTTGTGATGGCTGAATGGATTATTTGGCGATTATTGATGAACTGTAAGCTTAGATTTCAATAACTATGGAGGTGACTCGGCAACGCCTGATTGTAAGCTGAGCGTGATGGGTTGTCGTCTTCTATTTCTCGATTCTTTCTCTGACCCCACTAATTATTTTAGTGAATTTTAGAAGTCGGTGGCTATATTATCTTGTGATTTTTAATAGTTTATCGCCATGACCAGCTTTATGTCTCACGGAAGAGCATTGATTTAGGCAGCGAGCGACATTTCGATCATATCTTTATCCATGGGATGAACTCTTGTTGTGCATTTTGTATTTGTTGATATAATTTTGCCTTTCACAAATTGATCATATTAGCTTATTTTAGTTTATTGATATAACATGGATTAAAGTTATTTATGAGGCTATTATTCCACATCGATTAGAAGATAAGGGTCTTAATTATTTATATAACATTAAGAACACTTTCATTATAACGGGTCTTTTAAAAGACAAAACTCACTAGAAGTCATATGAGACAATACTTTGTGGTGGACCTATAATACTTTAGATATGAACACACCTTATTAGTAGGTGCTATCCATGGGAATGAGTCGTGTGCTTTACCCAGGCTCCTCGTCTAGGAGGCTCTAATGAGAACATTATCCCATATTGGTCAGGAGACGAAAGCCTTGATTGGTTATATGGCATCAAGGACATCTCTCTCATTGTGACTCGTCTTATAAAGGACAAAATTCAATAGAAGCCATATGAGATGACTTTATGGTGGGCCTACCATGCTGCAGATATGGATACACCTCATCAGTTGGTGTCGTCTGTGGAAACGAGTCATGTGCTACACCCGAGCCCCTCGTCTAGGGGGCTCTGATGAGGCCATTATACCATGTCAATTAGGAGACGAAGGCCTTGGTTGTTTATATGGCACCAAAGACACCTATATCATTGTGAGGCACTTTTAAGGGACAAAACTCACTAGAAATCATGTGAGACAATGTCTTATGGTGGGCCTACCATGTTGTAGATATAGACACACCTTATTAGTTGGCATCGTCTGTGGGAACAAATCATGTGCTCTACCCGAACCCCTCGTCTAAAGGGCTCTAATAAGGCCATTATCCCATATCTGTTAGGAGACGAGGGTTTTAGTTGCTTATATGGCACTAAGGATACATCTCTTATTGCGAGGTGTCTTTTAAAGAACAAAAGCCATGTGGGACAATAGCTCATGATGGGCCTACCATAACACATATATTAACACACCTCATCAGTTATTAATCTCAAGTTAATTTATAAGCCTATATAAAAAATAGGACATGGATAAATAAATGGTTCAACTTGAGTTTATCAATTAAAAAGGGGTTGTTACAAGATTTTTTTGAAAAAAATCAAAGAAAGTTCTTTTTCCCCTAGAAAAATCAAACTGGGTCTTGATAATGCTAAAAAAGTTAATCAATTTTGATAAAATCTACTCCATTCAACTTAATTCAAAACTCAGTTCGGGTTAGGTCTTGAGTTGATAGGTCATTTGATCGACCCATCAACCCGTATGGGTTTAATAATTTTGGTTTGGATACTAGAACGGTACATGGACAACAAAAGAGTGTGTGGTTTAGGCTTGGGATATATTAACTATTACTAATAAAGTTACCAATAGAATGTTTATGTTTGTCTTTCCATCGACAATTCAGTTGGTAAAAGTGTCTGCAAAAAATTACATGTCATTGTTCTTTTTAGTTTTTTTAAATTTCATTTATTCTGAATAGGACTCCCTTGATATTTACCGATAAAAATATTCTTTCGGTAAATACCAATAAAAATGATGTTGGGAACAATTCAATTGGTAAATAATATGCCAAAATACTAATGGAATATTTTTATCGGTGATTTTATTTATATTCATAAATTTTCTAATAGTGTTCATGGAAAAAGAAAAAAAAGCTGTTCAGGCTTGTGACTATAAGTTTTGAATGAAACTATTAATGATGAGGAGATCACTAGCTAGTTAGGCATACGAACGACCTACCAGAACCAATTTATTATAATAAGGGTTAGGCACTCGTCTCCACAACTATAGTTTCCAATCTCTTAGTTATTGGTAGAATATTTAAAATCTTTCAAATTTATCTGAATGGATGTTAAACATAGGGATGACCTTTCTAATGGATAGCTTCAATGTTTTCCAAATCCCTCATGAAGAACACTCTGAGAAATTTCACTACTAGAAATTCAATGAATTCAAATGAAATTGCTAACGGGTTTTTTTCATCAGTATTTTGCAATGATATTTACCGATCGAATTATTTTCCTAGCTAAAACCATCAATATATACTGACAGAAACATTCCATTGGTATATACCGAGAGAATCATAAATGAGATACAAAAGAATTTTAAAAAACAAAGTAGTGTAATGATGTGAAAGTTTTTATGGATGATTTTACCGATGAAATTACAGTGAGATTCAAACCGAGATGTCGATACAGTGATGTGTCTAATACACTGATAAAATTGGGTTCAACCAATTGGGAAATATTATTAATAACAATTCTATGAGGCATAGAAAAATTAAAATGAGATACATACTGAGTGATGGGGTAGTGAGTGGCAGACATGATTGGGTAAAGAGTGTCAGGACCAAGCAGGGCGACATGGTGAGCTTGGTAATCTTTGAAGTAAGGAGGTGGTTGGGTAGGGCGGGTTGATCGATGAATAGGTAGGGTTGAATGTTCATGGAAGGTGGGGAGAGAATAGGACGTGTGATAGGTGAAAAAGATGATGTTGAGGTGTCATCTATGGCCACATGAGAAAGATATGAGGGAGTGGAAGATGAATAAGAGAGGGTGGGGGCTAATGTTGCTTAGTTTAGAGGAGCGTGGTGAGGAATGGGTTCTAACAGAAGTAGCGGGTCATGAGATGGAGGTGGGTAGAAAAACGGTGTCATCTTGATTTTTAGACGAGGATTGAGAAAAGGAGACTATATGTTTATGAAACACCACATCTCAAGAGGAAAGAAATTTATGTGCATCAAGATTGTAAAGACAATAACGCTTTTGACCAATGAGTAACCAAAAAAGATACATTAACGAGCCTATGCATCAAACTTGTGTTTAGGAGTAAGATTGGTAGCATAATACAAACAACTAAAACATAAATTAGAATAATCAGGAGATTTATTGTGTAAAAGTTTATACGGTAATTTGTGTTTGATTAAGGGTGTAGAGAGATTATTTATGAGATAACATGTAGTTTATAAACTTTCCTCCAAAAATCGTAAAGGAATGTTGGCTTGGAAATGGAGTGTCTTGCCTACATTTAAAAAATATCGATGTTTCTACTCGACGATGCTATTTTATTGACGTATATATGGGTATGAATGTTGGAAAGAAGTGCCTTTGTTTCTAAAAAAAGATTAGATACACAAAAATTCACCCCATTATCAACACATAAGGTTTTGACAGGAAGATTGAATTAGGTTTGGGCCTAAGAGAAAAATAATTTGATTACTTCTTGTGTTTCTGACTTATAATTTAAAAGATGAATCCATATAAATTAGGTAAAATCATCTATAATAGTTAGAAAATATCATGCACTGGTGTGAGTGTGAATTTTATGTGGGCCTCAAATGTCACTAAGAATTAAATCAAAAGATGCATTAGATAATGTTGAATTAGATGGAGAAAAAAATAAATTAGTTTGTTTTACTAAATGAAAAATATCACAGATACGATTTGGATCACAACCAATTTCTGGAATTTTATTTTGAAAGGAATTGTGTAGGTGCATCGGATGGTTGCCCCAAATGTTAGTGCTAAAAATCGGAGATATGGTGGACATGGTGAGCTAAATGTGGATTTTGGGTAGTTTTGAGGTAGTAGAGCCCATTAAAATGCTTGCCTAAGCTAATCATCCTCCTCATGTTCACGTTCTACATAAATACAAAATTTATCAAAGAAAATCACAATAAACTTTAATACTTGTGTCAATTTGCTCACAAATAATAAGTTTATATTGAATTATGGTACATAAAGAACACATCAAGAGTTAAGGCTTCAGAAAATTTAATGGACCCAATATTTTCAATTGTTGTTTTTCCTCCATTGGGTAAACCAACAAAATTATGTTAAGTATTGATCATCTTGTGTGTAGGTCAAAACATGTAATATAATATGAGGCTCCACTATCCATTATCCAATATATATTTGAATGTGGGTCATGTTGTGAAGGATTAAAGGTAGATGTAATGATATATGTTGCATTTGCAAGTGGAAAATCACTAGATCAGTTGTGCAAAAAGGCGATCAATTAATTGTATTCTTTGGTGGTGAAAGTTGGACTTTTGTTGGATTTGTTATCATGTACCAGAATAGTATCCTTTTCAAGAGTATAGGTAGTAGGCCTTTTATTTTTCAGCTTGACATTTTTCACATGTAACTTGTGGCCCAAGGGAAAACCATTAAGATAATAGCAATTATTAACCATGTGAATTGTCATCCCTATAGCCAGCACTAACGGATTTCGTTGCCAATGAGTTGCTAGATCTTGTGCTGCCCTTGGTGTAGTGACAGGTTTACATAGCATGGGATCCAATCTATTGATTTGTCATATCCATCTACTGCTCGTGTTGGAGGATCAAGCCATGAATATGGCATGTGTCAGGGATAGACGACATCATCAAAATTGACCCACACACAATTGAATAAGGTTCATTAAGACCTATTAAAAGTTGTATAACTCTCTTTTTTTTTTTTTTCTCTTGAGGCATGTTTTTTAGAACCCTTACATATACAGATAATGGGGCATGATAGGAATCTAACTCATCCTATAGGGCCTTGAGTTTAGTGTAATATTCTCAAATTGTAAGTTGTCCTTATCAATGTTCGACGATTCCTTGGTGGATTTGGTAAATTTTAGAGTCATTGTTTTGCAAGAACCGATATTTAAGATCATTCTGCATTATAGGCGCGCTAATATAGTAAAGCACTCTGCTTGCAATATCAGGATTTAGTGATTGCAGAATCTATGATAACACAATGTCGTTGCATCTTTGCCAAATAGCAAATTTGGCATTGATGCTTTCTGAAAGTTTGATGGTTTCATTAATGAATCCTAGTTTGTTTTTGGCACTCAAAGCAATACGCATCGATCAACTTCGTTGATCGTAATTATATCTTTCAAGAGGCTTTGAAAGAAAAACAAGTCTGGTGAGACATATTGTCACTCATTTTGGTGATTTGTGTTGGTTGATTGTTTATGGTGACGGAAAGTATATGGATAAAGTTACCAATATTGGAGTTATGATACCATACAAAAATATAAAATTTTATAGTTTTTTGTTTGAATTACAAAATGCTATAATGTACAAGTCTTATTCAAATTACAAATTTTATTAGGGCGAGCTGGAAATCTATTCTAAGCAAGTGAATTATAATAAGTGTAATGGACTCAATCTAAGCTAATTATAATAGGAAATCTCATCATCTTCTTCTTCTTCTCTTTCTTTATTATTACTACTACTACTACTACTATTATTATTATTATTATTATTATTATTATTATTATTATTCTTGTTGTTGTTGTTATTGTTGTTTTATAATTGTTGTTTATAATTTGTACAATTAACCTCCCTGTGGTTCGACCCCGGTCTTGCCGGGTTATTTATTACTTCGACACTCCTGCACTTGGGAGAAGACATTAATCTTTTCGTCGTGTCAATTGTCATCCCTATAGCCAGCACTAAGGGATTTCGTTGCCAATAAGTTGCTAAATCTTGTGCTGCCCTTGGTGTAGTGACAGGTTTACATAGCATGGGATCCAATCTATTGATTTGTCATATCCATCTACTGCTCGTGTTGGAGGATCAAGCCATGAATATGGCATGTGTCAGGGATAGACGACATCATCAAAATTGACCCACACACAATTGAATAAGGTTCATTAAGACCCATTAAAAGTTGTATAACTCTCTCTTTTTTCTCTCTTGAGGCATGTTTTTTGGAACCCTTACATATGCAGATAATGAGGCATGATAGGAATCTAACTCATCCTATAGGGCCTTGAGTTTAGTGTAATATTCTAAAATTATAAGGTGTCCTTATCAATGTCCGACGATTCCTTGGTGGATTTGGTAAATTTTGGAGTCATTGCTTTGTAAGAACCGATATTTAAGATCATTCTACATTATGGGCACGCTGATATAGTAAAGCACTCTGCTTGCAATATTAGGATTTAGTGATTGCAGAATCCATGATAACACAATGTCGTTGCATCTTTGCCAAATAGCAAATTTGGCATTGATGCTTTCTGAAAGTTTGATGGTTTCATTAATGAATCCTAGTTTGTTTTTGGCACTCAAAGCAATACGTATCGATCAACTCCATTGATCGTAATTATATCCTTCAAGAGGCTTTGAAAGAAAAACAAGTCTGGTGAGTGGGTCAGACATATTGTCACTCATTTTGGTGATTTGTGTTGGTTGATTGTTTATGGTGACGGAAAGTATATGGACAGAGTTACCAATATTGGAGTTCTGATACCATACAAGAATATAAAATTCTATAGTTTTTTATTTGAATTACAAAAAGCTATAATGTACAAGTTTTATACAAATTATAAATTTTATTTGGGGCGAGCTGAAAATCTATTTTAAGCAAGTCAATCACAATAAATGTAATGAACTCAATCTAAGCTAATTATAATAGGAAATATATGAATTACAATTATTATTTAATATTTTTTCTTTAATAAGAAAATATATTAAAACAATATTTTTTATTTTTAAAAAATATTTTTTATATCACTATATTAAAACAAGATAAAATACAAAAATATTTTTAAAATACAAAAATAAACCGCTATATAACTAAAATTTGTATAATATGAAAGAAGCCTCCCTTGGATCACGTGTAGTTCTCAATCCTGATGTCTTCGTCAACGAAGTCCAGCTACTAAATACAAAAATAAAAAAATATTGATCCCTTCTTGACGAAGTCCGCGTGTCGTTATGGGTGGCCGACAAAAGCCACTAAGATATCTAGACCTTTGATCTTGATAGGCCTTAAAATGATGAGATGGACCTACAACATGGCAGCCATGGACGATGCAAAGAGGTGGAGGAGGAGGAGGAGGTCTCTTTCAGGGAGGCGTTTTTGGTCGTTGTTCTCTCACCAAGTCAGAATGATAGACAGTGATTTGTACGTGCCATTTTAGTAAGAGGTTCCTTTCACACGACAACTTCAGCTTCGTCTTCGAATCAACATCACAGGCTAACGACCCGCGCTGACGTGTAGAATTTGCAGCTTCTTGGTTCGAAACACCCAGGAAAGTCCCGGTGAAAGAGAGATGACAACAAATTAATTAAAGGTAAAATTCTCTTACATTTACAAAATAACTTCGCACGCCCACGCGCACACTCCATTCGTGCAGCTCAAAAGAATTGTGTCGGTACTATTTTATTTTTTTATCAAGTTGGATTCCCAATTTGTTTTTTCAATTTTTTAACCTTTTTGAATCTCAAGAGTTAATAATTAAAATTTTAAATTTTTTTAAAAATAAATTTATATTTTCTTAATATTTTTTTATTATAAAAAATAAAAATTTCATAATTTAATATTAAATTTATTTTAAATTAGCTCTGCATAATGTAGGTAATTTATGAAAATGATCTTTTAAAATCACAAAATATTAGAATAATTATTTTTAATTTGATTAGATTTTTATTTTTAAAATAATTAAATTATTTTTTTAATTATTCTTTTAAATGTTATAACACGTTTTTTTTATTATTTAATTTTTTTTTAATTTTTTCAATTTAATCAATTTATAATTTTTTTCTTACCCCTAACAAAAATTAATGGCAGAAAGGCAGATTACGGCAAGTAGATGGAATGGTCAAATTACGCGGAGCTTGACGCGCACACGTTTTCTTTTTTTCCTCCATTCGCACGACCTTCACTGCTGATGTGGATTTATTCATTCTTTTTTTTTTTTCTTCTACACTTTAAGATTGCCTAGATACGATTAATGTTCTAATTCTTTAAGGATTTAGTGTTAATAAAAGAAAAACTGAGACTTTCTATTTAAATATAAAATATCTCTATTTAGAAAGTACATCTTAGTTTTCTTTATAAGTTTTTCACTTACTTTTGAAATAAAAAAAACTAAAAAGTATAATAAACCTAAAAAAATCTTAAAAATTATTCAATTTATAAAAATAATCTAGATGACATCTAATAATAGATTGTTAATTAGATTTTTTTTATTAGTTTCAGTTAAATATCACATTGAATGCACTTGAGTTTTGATATTTTATTAAAAATTTATAAATTTACTAAATTTTTTTTAATAATATAACAAAATAGTCTATTTTTTTTAGATTAACGTGGGTGTCCGGGCCAGCTTGCGCGCTATTTGATATGATTGCAACGATGTGTTTTTTTATTTAAAAAATTATAAAAAATATAATTTTAATATATATTTTTTATTGAAAAACACCAGGTACAACAGGGGCATTATATAAAGAAATTAACTAATTAATAGTTTCGTTAATTTAAATATATAAAATGAAAATCTTATTGAGAGTTTATTGATACCACGGAGATCTAATTGAATTGTCCCGGAAGATTGGGAACTATTATGAGGTCAACCCCTTGTTATTATCTATAAATGAGTGAATAAGGCAGTGCTGCACTACCAACACCAGCTCTCAAGTTGTGAGAATCTATCTTAGATAATGCTAGGATCTCGCATACCTATCAAAATGCCAAAAAAGGTATTCATAAAGACACTATCAAAGACTGACATTGACTATAGAATGACAATTCCAATGGATAGCCTCTCCGCTTTCCAAATCCCAGAAGGAAAATACTCGAGAGCAGTTGTTGCCTTCGACATCACTGGTCGTCCATGGAGTTTCCGGTGTTCCACGAGAAAAAAAGATCCCCGCCCCAAACCAGTCCTCTCTTCAGGCTGGATTAGGTTTGTCAAAGACAGGTGTCTCAAGGAAGGCGATGAAGTCATCTTTTCTGTCGCGCACAATGATGGAGCTGAGGGTCCGCAATTCAGAATTGAAGCGCGGAAAAAACTGGCCAAGTTATTCGGTCAAGATATTTGGAGCAATCCTCTTTGAAGAAGAAGAAGCTACGTACTGATCCAGGCATGTAAAACATGGGTGTATCTTCCATCTTGATTCTAGTATCAACTGGTGTTTCTGAGGTTAGTGTTCCTACGCTGTAGTCTTGTTCCTGCTCTCTCTTTTCTCTCGGAGGGGAGGGTTGTGGCCGGCCGGGGATCTCAGAGGAGTTTGATATCCTAGCTGTACATGTATTCAAGGTCGTTTCTGCATATTTCCTCTTTGTATGGCACTAGCTATGATCCTGAATATGTCTTGGCTAGATCTTGTAATCATGGAAGTGAAAGAGTGAACGCTCGAAAGCTCACCATGCCCATGGTTTTGGCCTGTAATTAAGCGAAACGTTTCAGACTTTTTCTTGGATTGCAAATTAATCTTATTTTTCTTCATTAGTTCCATAAATTAATTACCACTCCCCATCGGTTGTTTATTTCCATGGGCTCCATGAGATTAATTATCTCCACAAATGATGAAAAACACCTCATAAATCACATACATGGATTTAAGTCAATTAAATAAATTGTTTTTTAATCAAATAAAAAGTTCTGAAATTGTGGATGTTTCCAAAACAGTGGCCGTATCATATGGCCAAAAATTCAAACTCCCCTTGCAATTAATTAATAATTCCTAGTAAATTCTCTAATTTTCCAATATTATAGATTAAATATCAACTGTGTGCGCGCGATCCTTCAAACACGAGTAAGATTAAAAGTCTTAAACAAATCCTTATTGATAATGTTTTTGATTTAATGACTAATATATTATGATGAATTAAATTCATCTCTTGCCTACCTTAATTATGTTTTCATTTTTATTCTTTCTTAATTATTTATCTACAAGTTTTATATTATCTTGATTTTTATTTAATAAAAGAAGTTTTATTCTATATTATATAAATTCTTTAATTTAGAGATATTTAAAATTATTATAACGATTGTTTTTCAAAATATTTTTTACTTAAAGATATATTAAAAAAATTTAATTTATTTTTTATATTAGCATATAAAAAATACACGCTAAAAAAAGTCTAATTTAAAACAAAAAAATATTAAATTTTCATTAAAAGTAAGTACACATCTCCAAATAAACAGTTACTTGGCACAGACACCCAGCATGAGAGAGGTTTGTCAAGTAGTTCCATTTATTATTTCTTAGCATTTTTCTTTCAATACAACATACCATAACAATGCTCAAAGTCAAACGAATTGAAGGTAACTATGTTTATATATGTTATCAAAGAAAAATTTGAAGATAACTATGTTTATGTTATCATAGTAATTAAACTCATCTTATAGAGCCTTAAGTTTAGTATAATATACTAAAATCATAAGATATCCTTGTCGATGCTCGTTGATTAATTTCTTGGTAGATTTAGAAAATTCTAAAGTGATTGCTTTGTGAGAACCGGTCCTTAAAATAATTTCACACCATGGATGCATTGGTGCAATAAAGCGCACTACTTGTGATATCGTGATTTAGTAATTGCAAAATCCATGATAACACTATATTGTTGCATTTCTGTCAAATTACAAATTTGGTATCGATGCTTGCCTGAGATTTAATGGTTTCATTGACTGTAATTATGTCCTTCAAGAAGCTCGGAAACAAGAACAAGTTCAGGTGAGTCTGAATGATATATGGTGAGTGGGTTGGATATGTTATCACCCATGTTAGTAATCTATGCTGGTTAATTGTTCGTGGTGGTAGAAAATGTGTGGGCAAAGTCATCAATATTAAAGCTATGTATCATGCAAGAATATGAAATTTTGTAGTTTTTGTGTGTATTACAAAGACACTGTAATATACAAGCTTTATACATATTGTAAACTCTATTCTAGGTGAGCAGGAAATCTATTCTAATTAAGTTAATCATAATAGTTGTGATTGACTAGTCTTAACTAATTACAATAGAAAATATATGAATTATGGTAGCTCTTTAATATTTTTTTAAATAAAAAATATATTAAAATAATATTTTTTTATTTTTAATACCTGCATATCAAAATAAAATAAAAATATTTTTAAAATATAAAAAAAATCGGCTATAATACTAAAATTTGTGTAATCTGGAAGAAGTCTCCGTCGGATAACGTGTAGCTCCCAATCCTGAAGTCTCCGTCAACGAAGTCTAGCTACAAAAATAAAAAATATTGATCCTTCTTGACGAAGACTCCGTTGCTTTTTCCCGGGACTCGCGCTGTGATATCGGATTCCTTTCAAGCGACAACTTGGTCAATAAAGGGCGCAGGTAACACCCAGGAAAGTCCTGGGGAAAGAGAGATGACATCAAATTAATTAAAGGTAAAATCCTCTTATATATATATATATATATATATAAAGAGCTTTGGAGAGATAAGATTAGAGCCAGTTTGAAAAGGCGTTGTTTTAAAGCTAAAGGTCGCAGTAGCCTCTTCTTTCCACTTAAATTCATCTTTCTTAAGTAACTTGGTTGAGGGTTTACATATGAAACCATAGCCCTTAACAAATTTTTTATAATAACAGTTAACCCTAAGAACCCTGAGTTGTTTGTTGATGCTAGGAATTGGCCAATTAACTAATATGTCTTGAGTACTCAACTGAATACAGAAATGCACTTACTATTTTTAACAACCAGTCTATGCGATCTCAGGAATTTAAAAGCAATCTGCAGGTGTCTTAAGTCGTCTGTGAAAGTTTGGCTATTGATCAGAATATCGCTAAGAAATACTTTCTAAGATATTCAAGAAAGACTTCATTAATTAGGTTTTGAAAAGTAGTTGGAGCATTGATTAAGTGAAAAATCATAACCAAAAATTCATAATAGTGAAAGTAAATTCTAAATCTAATCTTGGAGATGTCCTCAGGCTTCATTCTAATTTGATGGTAGCTAGTCTTTAAGTCAATTTTAGAGAAGAAAGCCCCCCCTCCCCCTAGTTCTTTTAGTAATTCATTTATAAGAGATACGAGGTGTTTGTTTTTTTATTATGAGTTTGTATAGTACCCTTTAATCTACAAGAAGTCTCCATGAGCTGTCTTTGAAAGCAAAAGGGTTGTGAGTTGGTTGTATAACCATCTTCTCTACAACTTCTTTTCGGAGTCTAGAGTGTATGTATGGCCTTAGACTAATAGAATGAGCTCCCTTATTTAGAGGAATTGAATGGCCCTGTAACCTGCTTTGTAAAGCCTCATACTTTAATATGGGCTTATAATTACTTTTTTACGGTTTGGTATGTAAAAATACGACTGATTTTTTTAATATAATTATTATATCAAAATTTTGATAGAGTCTCTCTTATATCGAGAGATCTCAAAGTATTGATATATACAATCTTTTTATATTTTTAATATCTCACATCTCATAACTCAATCACGACCCAATCGTTCTAGGTCTCAACCCCACAAACATAATTATCATCATAATCACAATATTTATAACATTCATTGAATAACAAATATCATTATAAAAAAATAAATGAGATAAACACATACACATGGAACATGATTAAATGAATTTTAGAGTTAAGTTCATCTATTCAAGTTTAAACATCAATTATATAAATTAATTTATATAAATATTTTAATATTTTAAAATACAAGGATATATTTTCTAGAACCAGATAATAAAAAGTGAACAAAAGTAAGGATCTACTCATGTCGTACATGAAATGGTCTTGAAACAAAATACATGTTATTGAAACATAAATATCACAATAAGTATAATAACACAAATATCCAACAATTTAAAAAGACAAACATGTATTTATATTCTATTCACTTCTCCTTTTTTATTTCCATTGAAACTCTTTCTCATTCAACTACTAAAATTATTTTATCTTTCATTTTCAACTTTCATTCAAGATTTCATAAGATCAACTACAACTATTTCCACTTAACACAATGTCGATACCAATTTTACTAGTATCATTACCACCTTGTAAGCGTCGATGGATGGCGATCCCCTTACTCGGGATCCTAGCATATACCAAATATATGGTAGCCGATGCATGGTGATCCCCTTACCTGGGATCGTAACATACACTATTTATATGATAGTCCATATTGTATAGGCATTGATACACGGTGATTCCCTTACTCGAAATCCTAACATACACTAAATGTATACTAGCTGATACATGGTGATCCCCTTACTTGGGATCCTAACATACACTAAATGTATATTAGTCCATGCCTCATAGACATCGATGCATGGTGACCCCTTTACTCGGGATCCTAATATACATTAAATATATGTTAGTCCATGTCTCATATCACACTTCTCATATTTTTTATGTTAGTGATAACTCCATTACTCGATAATTCACACGAAAGACCATTCACCTTGAACATATATACATTCAAGATATTATCCAAAATAACATCATTACGAAAACTTTTATTCTTTCATATAATATCCAACATTTGCTAATCCATATTCCATATCAATAACATATTAAATCATGGCATTTAACTAGAAAGCATAGATACAGATCACTTATATGTAGTAGAAGCTCTACTCGCACATTTCACCCATTAATATAATATCATCATTCTTTCCCCAATCGTAGTTATCATTAAAAATTTTCATTTCAAACATAACTCATTTCTTTTGAAAGCTAATATGTAATATCATATGTTCCTCAAAGGAAACGAACCCAACCTTTATTGTGTTTAAATAGTTGCTTTAGCAACTTTCTGAATCTGCCAATTGAAGTCGCATTCCGACCTCTTCTAGAGTTATAGGACTCCATTTCCAGCAAGGTTGGTTTTGTAAGCTAAGATATAGAGCTACAAGTCCCCTGAAAGGAGAAGAACTCAATTTTTCCCCCAAAACACTTGAAATTATTGGTCAATAAATCAAATCTACTGCCCTATAGGGTCTCTCATGATGCAGTCTCAGTTGATGACCCATATCTAGAGTTTTATAGCTCCAAATTGAGTAAGAATAATTTTCTTAGTTGGTTAGCATCCAAAACTACAATTTCTATTAAAGAACCTGATCTTAAGTCCCTCATCTTCTTATTTTAATTCTCTTTGAAATTTAAGAAATGAATTTATCTAGATTTGTCAACCTTTCCATTTACATACAGCATCCACAATTTAATTTTTTTCTCTTTTATCTCAACCCCTAACCATATCATATACCATATAAGAGTGTCAAAAATATCTTTTTAAGAGCCAATTTATTCTATTTATTTCAATCTTCCCTCTTAACGTTAAAATAGAATATTTTTATCGATTTTACTAACTTTCCAAATAATATTCTTCTAAACACAATCCTTGCTATTTCAACATGTATTTTTTCTCTTTTCAACACAATTAAACACGTGTCTTTAAGCTAAATATGTCAAATTAAACACCCCACTTTTAATGCATAATTGGCCGAGAGCATGGCCTTAAGAAACTAAGAGTTTTCTCATTCCTTTAATGCTAATTTCATTCAATTTACACAGACATTCACATAAAAAACAACCTATTATAAAAAATTCAATAAGAAAAACCATAATTTTCTCTTTTTTCTCTTTGCTTTTTATATCAATTTGAGTTGTCCTTAGAAATTAGGGTAATAAACACAATAACCTTATATTTTTTTTCCCGATAACACTTTTACATAAGCCGTCATGTTTAATCCTGTTTCCACTCTCAAATTTCTCATCCTTTACTATCGTAAATCAACATATAGCATAAACAAATAAAATTTCAAAGTGTATTAAACTCTTCAAAAAAATAAAGAGAAGAGGTGATAACACCTACTTGTTCCTCTCAATGGTCTCGTTCTACTAGCTTGGGGTCTCGCAGTCAATGTCTCTCCTACTCCACATAAGACCATCATTTAATATCGTTTATTCCCTTTTTCAATGCTTTCTTATCAACTAGAAAACATCATTATATGATTTCATGCAAGATTTTCATATCTAAATTAGATTATTATTTCACATTCACATAGCCACCTGTTAACCTATACCGTGAAATTTCCAGGTTAACCCAAACTTACCTCACCTTAATTACTTTATATGAGACTCTAATTTTCATTATTTTTTATTCGTGGAGCTATCCATATTGGCCCTTAACACCTATTAGTAGGGTTGTTACAGTAGCCTTGCTTTAGTTTCTTGAAGGCACTTTTCATCTCTGACAACTCTACACTTAAGGATATTACTCTAGCCCCTTTTATTTATTTATTTTTAATTTTAAAGAGGTATGGAGCCCCCCCCCCCCCCAACAACTTAGACGGCTATCATAGCACCCCCAAAGTCTTTCAAAAATTAAATCTCTCCAATGCTCTATTTTCTTTTAATTTTGGGGTTGTTTCGGTTCATACAGAACCAGTTTTAGTAGCACTTTCAAACAATCCTAAATATCAAATGAATAATATTCCAGACAATCCATATGGGCAAGTTGTAATTCATTATTATAAGTATAACATATCTAAATATTAACTTCATCCAACAGTGAAATTTTCAGAAAATTAGGTTTAACCGAACTAACCTAAACTTGCAAATCTACTATCCAAGAAGCATAAATTCGTTTTGGATCTCCACCAATCAGAATTTAGAAAGAATCTAGACAAACAACATACACAAATTATAGCCCAATCTAATAGTGAATAGAGAAGAAAACAGTAAAACTATTATAGAAGATCCCTCCAGTAGGAATGTGCAAGACATGGAGGAGAACAACATATACAAATTATAGTCCAATCCATCGATGAATAGAGGAGAAGATGGTTGGCGACTGAAATTGTTATAGAAGATCCCTCCAATAAGAATGTGCAAGACATAGAGGAGAACAACATATCCAAATATTGTTTTGATCCAATGGTGGAAGATAGAGTTATACTAATCGAAGTTTCTACCATCAATATGTCTTCTTTTCAACCTCTCTCTAAACTCTCTACACCACCTAAATATCTCTCTTTTATCACATATTGACTCTTTTTAACCACTCTAGATTAATATTTCGGTGTAGATTTCATCAAGGAATGAGAAGAAAAGATCAAAGAACCCTAACCCCTTTTTTGCTCTTACAAGTCACCGCAAAAGAGAAAATAGAATGATATTTATAGTGCTATCTTCTTGTTAATTGCACCTTTACCCCTACACCCACCCCTTTTTATCATTTGTACATAAACCTCTAACCTTTTGTTATTTGAACATTGACCCCTCTTGATCTTATGTATTCATTTTATCCTCATAAATTTTATTTTCTAACAATTTAGTACTATATTCACTTTTCATTTCATTAATTTCATCATTTTTACCTTGATTTGGGTTTCTTTAATTTAATTTAACTCATTTTACTATCAATTAATTTTCTCATAATTTAATAACCTAGAAAAATTATAACCAGCAGTTTACATACATAGTGATAAGCCTTTAAGTTCTCTAAATATATACTGGTATGTTTTTAGTGGTAGCTTTAACTCTGGATCCCTCTTAGAGTTAGGTGAAAGGGTAGCAAACTTTGAGTGTAACTCGTAATCCATTTTTTAAACTAATCTCGGTATTTATGTTCATTTTTTAAACTACACAACTCTTGGCCTCTAATTGGCAAGTTGTGCACCATTCACAAACAAAGACAAGTCATCTAGTATATATGTTTATTTTCCAGAGAAGATTGAAGAAACAAGTCCATATTTCAAAGTAAGAACACTAAATTACAGAAAATCTAAAAGTATTGCAAGTAAATTTGTCATTCACGGTATCCAAAGAGACCCATCCAACCTCATGAGCTCACAATACAAATTTAGCCAAAAATAAGAGACTGCAGTATAGCAGCCCTTCTTCAATTTTAAAACTCTGATAAGTTGTTTCAAGAAGCTCAACTCCTGATCTCTAATTTCGCTGAGAAGGAACACTTGAAGAATTATATTGCTCAAGCTAAAAAAACAACATTTGAATGAAATTGAAAAGCACCATGATGTTTCCCAAAATACTGGTTTAATTCTCTAGCTTACATTCTTCTTCTTCTTCTTCTGTGATTAAATGTTTTTAAGTAATTGCTTCGAATAATTTTGTAAATTGATTGGAATTACATAATACTATATATATATATATATATAGAGAGAGAGAGAGAGATGATATTTCTATGTTGTTTTTTTTTTTGTTTTTTTAGGGTATTTGTTTGAAGGGCATATTACTATAGATCCTGAACCACTAGGACCTTAATGGTTAATGCAGTCTGAAAATCTTGAATTATGTGGCCACGCTTCATAAGACAGAATCTTTAGGATTTCTGGTGGATCAAAATATTATTAAAAAATTAATTTAATTTTAAATTTTAAATTATAGCCAGCCTTCGCCTTCAAGTTTGAACAGAGGTTTATGTTCCACCATGCTCCGGTTGTTTTAGAACCTCAGTTCTTATCTTTATTCTTCTTTTATTGATAGACAAGGCTTATAGAACAAATTGCTGTTGTTTGGCTGGAATGGATATGATCATTGCTTTGTCTTCCTTTCGGCAGCATTGGCCTTATTCAAGCTCACAAAACTAAAATCAATTTGCTGGCTTGCTCTGCCCTGCTTCTTTATTTCTCGTGGTTTTTTTTTATATATCTATGTTTTCCCATTAAAGCATTGGTAACAAAATTTTGGGTTGTCAGCTCCAATCAATGCACTGCCACTGTGCCTTTTCGATTGGCAACCTTTGCAATCCCTTCCCTGTAAAAAAATGGCTTCTCATGCCATTTTCACTCCCGAAACTCAAGCTAGTGAAGTGAAGACAAGCTTGAGTTTGGAAACCAAACCCCGAAAACATCCAGGTAAGAAAGGCTTGGTAAATATATCAACAGCCTGGTCAACAATGGAGATTGAATGAAATTGAATAATACCTCAATTTGAGTGGCTTGATTTTATTCTTTACAATGAAACTTTATTTATATAAATTTAGATGAGAGATATCTAATCAATGTGGGACAAAATAAACACATATCTACATATTAATTGCATATAAAAAACTAAAATACATACTATGCTCTTAACACATCTCTTTATTTATTGGAATAGTATAATTGCAAAAAATTGGCTATGCTTGCAATTAGGGTATAATTATCTGTTTTAAAGGGAAAATTAGTCAAAATTAACGGGGGAAAAATTGATCCAGATACCTTCTTTTATTATAGTAAAATAATTATTTTACCCTTAAATGCAAAAAATTATTAAGCTTCTGAGGAGGGGTTTTTTAGTCTTTTAAAAGCAATTTACACGGTTAAGTTATGGTCATAACTCTTTGGAGAAAAATAAAATAAATAAATAAAATGGGGTTCTTTGTCTTATGATTTTGTTGTTATATTTTAATTTGGTTAGAGGTTGTATAGTATTTTTATGTTATTAAATATTATTAAAAAAAATATACGCATCAATGCATGATAGTTTCCATGTCATCCAGGTGGCACATGAGGTCCTCTCTGGTTACCAAAATCCTACTTTCATGGTGGCGTTAGGAGCAACGAGTGGTTTTCTTTTCGATAATGTAGTGCGTGCTTACAAAGAAGATCCATTTGGGCTATGACAGAGTTGTTTTTTTCTTTCTTTTCTTTTTTTCTTTCTCATTCCTTGAAAATTCATGCCTGGCCATCCAATAAACAATTATGTCCTCCGATTTATGAATTTATTGATTTTGACCCTTTTTTTATTATTGTTTACTTCATCCTTGAGCATTTTATTCAATTTTATTATTTATCTCATTTGATCCCTCTACATTTGGTTGCTCTATTTATGTATTTTTATACTTTTCATTATTATTATTTTTTTTAATTTTGTCTCTTCCAATTGTATTGCATTTGTTTTCTTAATACATTTTTTATCCTTATTCTTTTTATTTTTATATTATTATTCTCTTCTTGATATATCTTTTTTTTTCAATTTTTGTCTCTCAACATTTAATTTCATTTGATTTTTTATTCAGTTTTGGTCCTTTTCTTAGATTTTTTCTTTGTTTTTCAATTTAGCCCATGATTATTTTCTTTCATTTTTTTTATATCATATTTGGTCTACATTGTTTGGATTTTAAATTATTTTATGATTGGATATTTTACTTTGTTATTTTTTCATAATTGTGTTCCAATAGAGCAATTCTTTATTGAAAATCAATTATTTTTTTCAAATTCATAATTTAGCATTTGATTATTAAGCTTTTAGCTACATTATTTGTTCTATTTTATTTTATGTTTTGTTATCTTAATCTCATATCCTAGGTAATAAACTAGTCAAGTTAATCATAGTTGACCCAGATTTTTTTTCCTCAATTGTTTCTTAACCAATCAAATTTCTTTTTACAATTTCATCCTTTGGTGTTCATTTATTGGCCCTTAAGCTATTTATTTTTTTAATTTTTTTTTGTTGGGTTATCCTGAGTATGAGTTAGTTAAATTAACCCAAGTTAACTTGTATTTTCTTTCTAAATTTTATTTATTTGACTTTGATCTTTTTAACAAGTTCTTTTGTATAGTTTTTTTTTTCTTTTATCTTCGTCTTATGTCACGAGTGACGAATTGATCAAGTTAATCTAGGTAAACTCGGGGTTTTTTTCTCAATTTTCTTATGATTTTTTTTATAAAAAAAGTTGATAGTATATATGATAAGAATAAATAAAATTAATTTTTTTGAATAAAAAAATATATTATGAGTAGGATTCATAAGTTGAAAGCTAAAAATCTTAAGATAAGTATTGATTTACATGGAATAATTATTAGGGTGTCTAACGGGTAAATCCAATACAAGCAAATCCTGCTCTAAAAGAAAAGTGGTCCCGGGCCTTTAGAATAGATTTTTGCTAGTGCCTAATGCGGATCCTTTTGAGAAGGCTTAGGCCCATGTCTTCTTGAACGAATGGACTGGACATGGGCTTCATCATTAAATTGTGGATCCATTAATCCATTTCAACGTTCGAATTCTAATAATAATTATAATAATGATTCGTAGCTCAATTAATAGTAATTAAGGGTTTGTTTATAAATAGAATAGTATTTACGTTTTTTGAAAGACTATAGTTAGGAATAGAAAAATTAAAACTTCAAAAAATTGTAATATTGGCTTTCTAGTTTTTTTGGAAATGTAATGAGTTTGTAAAACACATTTTAGAGGTAGTTCATAGATCTTTTATTATTTAACAAATGAAAAAAATATATATATTACCAAAACATTTATTTTATATATATATAACTAGTCTTTAAAAATATTAAAGATATCATTTTTTTTTACACTTTTATATTCAATCAGTGTCATAAGTTTATTTTTATTATAAATTTAACATAAAATAATTTCAGTTAATAATATAACTTTTTGTGGTAATTTTTAATTTGAATGAAGTAGAATTAATGTTCTAATTATCACGAATACAAAATATTAAGTTGACTATTATAAATTATGGTTTTGATCTTTTATGTAAAAATAGTTGTAATCTTGGTGTATTTCTTTGAATTATAAACCTTGAATTAAATATATTCTGGTGTTTAATTTCTAAAATTATTTTTAATCAAGTCACACTAGATTAATTATTCCAGTTTAATTTATGACAAATGGTTCTTAATGTTTATGACTCATTAGATTTCTAATATGTTAGTCCAAATATAAATTATAATTCTAATTAAATAAATTAAAAATTTTAATTTATTATCAATTCAATAATTGATTAATTTCTATTTAAAAATTAAGTACATCGTATAATAACATGTCATGATCCCTTAAATATTTGAAAAGTAATTAATGATTTGGCTTAACCTTTCAATGATTAATTTATTAGTATAATTAATATCATTTCATTAACAATATTCTGATTTAACATTAAAGTATAAAATATATTTGTCATGTTAAATCATGTTTGTTCTCTATATAATAGTTATTAATCATTTAAATGAAATTTGAAACTCTTTTCAAATCTTATTCCATCTTGATCAAAGATTTCTTAATCAATACTATTTTGATGTGTTTTCCAACAAAAAAATACTTTGAATAGCATCCACTACCTTACTCTCAAACATCATCTAAGTGTGCTTTCTAAACCATCATTTCTTTAATCCATAGACTTTGCATACTACCAGAAATTCACTTAATATCAATAGAATAATTCTGTCGGTAAATTGCGGTGATAGTTACCAACGGATACTATTCCATGTGTAATTCAGTCGGTATATATCGATGAAATATTGTGGTCAGTTTATACCGATGGAATTACAGATGGAACATTCAGAATTAAAAAAAAAAAAAAAGTGTTTCGCTGATGTGAAAATTTTTGCGGGTGATTTTACCGTCAGAATTGCCAATGAAACCATTGACAGAATGAGTATGTCGATGAGTCTCTCAGTAAAATTTAATATATCACCACTATGCCGATCCTTTCCTCCCCTATTTCTCATTCTTTTTCTCGATCCCAACTAGCCCCTTTCAAATTGCAAACAACCACTCAAAAAAAAAATCCCCCTTTTCTCAACATAAATCACATTTCTTTAAGTTTTGTGGCCACAACATTCGTGTTCTTATTTATTATGGATTTTATTATTTTTTGTAAGTAAATTTCTTTTTTTTAATTTTAACATTTAAATGTTAATTTTTATTTTTTAGAATATGTATTTTGTTAGTGTGTGTACATGTTTATTGTTATTTCTCAAACAAACTTGTATTATGAATGTATAATTTTTTACTTGTTATGGTTTGTTTTAGATTTTATAAAATTATATTTGTTTGTAAATTGTTAAGACTTTTTGAATTACCAAATTACATGTGTTGTGGTGAAATAATTAATAACTTGTTTAACGGGTCTGTTTTAATTTTTATCAATGCTATTGCGGAGTTATAATTTCCATAAATTTATATGTATAAATGTGTATGGATATTGATAATTGATAATGAATATTTATGAAAAGTTGTAATTAGCTTGTTGGATAATTTTGAGATAAACCAATATTTTTGCAAATTTATTTACCTAATATAGTTAATTAATACATGTTGTCATCTTAATTTTATAGAGGTTTGATAGAAATTATGGATGATCATTCATGGATGTATCGAGATTCACCCTAAAGATTGCAGAGGATGGATTATTGTAACGGGGTTTAGGGTTATATTAATTTCGCAACATCTATTCCTAGAAATTTTACTGGAGACAGTATTAGATGTCCATACAAGAAGTATGAAAATAACTTACATAGGTTATTCATGTTACCAAAAATTATTGAACACATGACATGACACCAATCAGATGATATAGTTGATGAAGTGATGGTGCATTCTTTTGACAACGAAGTTAGAAAACACTTTAAGGGTGTACATCCTCACTTTTCAGCTGAATCTAGAAATGTATGTCTTGGGTTATGTACAAACAGATTCAACCCATTTGGGTCATTTGCTGCTCTTTATTCTTGTTGGTCGATCATACTCACGGTTTATAACTTGCCACAGGGAATGTATATGAGGTCAATATTCATGTTTTTTATCTACTTTCATATCCAGTCCAAGTAGCCTGAGCCGGATATAGATTTTTGTCTTCGACCGTTGATTGATAAGTTGACACAGTTATGGTTCTCTGAAAATTTGACTTACGATATATTGAGAAAACAGAATTTTGTTACGAGGGTGACTTTGATGTGAATTATCAATGATTTCTCATCTTATAGAATGATTTCTGGTTGGAGTACGCATGAAAAACTAATATATTCATGTTGCATGATAAAGAAAAAATTAAAATAATACATTAAATTATTATCAAATATGATCTATAATGTATATAGCAAAAGAGAAGTTAGATCATTGAAGAAATGGCTTAATTTTGGTAACTAGTCAATAGATATTTTAGACATTTTAGATGTTTTTTTCTTTATCTTTATGTAAAAATGAATCATCCAACAGATTAAGATGGCATTATCCCATTGAAAACTTGAAAGCTGAAGCATGTTTGCCCGTTGGCCCATAACACAAATTAAGTCGACAAGGTATCCAATGAGTGGCCATATTCACTGGACTTTCTTTAAAATTGACGTCTTACCGCCCAATCTTGCTAGCGTTCTTGGAGCTTCCGAGCAAGTTCACTAACAATATCGCTTCTTCTTCTTTTTCAAACTTAGTGATTGTTCATATTGTGTTTGTAACTGTATTTTGATAAGTTTTAGAAATATATTTGGCTTATAAAAATATTAAATTGATATTTAATAGTGTTTTTCAATAATTTTAATTTGTAATATAAAAAAAATTTAAAAAAATTATGTTAATATATTTTCAAAAAAAATACATTTTACACAATAGTACCAAACACATAATTAGTTTATATCTTTTAGTTTGTAAATTTCAAGGAGTTTGTTTATAAATTAAGGAGTTCTTTTAGTCTTTTAATTTAAATTTTGAAGTTAGTATTTTAATAAACTACCTAAAAAACTTAAATTTTCTTTTATGTAACATATATATAAAAAATCCTCTAGAATGAAACAATTTTTAAAAAAACATCATGCGACTCCTTGAGTTTTTAAATATTCGTTTTCAAATAAAAAAAATTAGAGCTTACCATTTTTTAGAATGAATTAAAATTATATAAACCATTTTAAGAAGGGTGTAATTATTGAACAATAAATTGAAAGCTAGTTCATCATGTAGATGCTGAAAGTATTTCAACCCTTTTTAGGTGTACTGTTATAAATGGTGTGAAGAACCCTATCACATCATCAGCAAATAATCATGTTAGTATTATAGTGTCCATTTTCTATTTGTCGTTTTCAGATGTCTCTCTTTTCTTTCTTTTTTTCATGGCAAGATCTTGCAACTCGCAAGAGAAACGCAAAAGCATTTATTGTCTCTCTTTTCTTTCTTTTTTTTCATGGCAAGATCTTGCGACTCGCAAGAGAAACGCAAAAGCATTTATTATTAAGAAAAAGATTATTAATATTCAAGAAATATTAAGAAGTTTGTCCGATGATCTATGATAATTATTTTTTAAATCTTAATTTTAAGATTATTACTATTATTAAAAAGATTTATTAAATTATTATGAATACATCATACTAATATACAAGATATTAAATTATTAAGAAAGTTTAGTTTTAATTAATAGATAAAGTGGTTTAAAAATACCTTTTGAAAATTGAATAATATTAATAATAACAGCTTTGTCGTTGTCATATGTGTCTTTTTTTTCTTTCATGGCAATAAGATCTTGCGACTCGCAAGAGAAACGCACGCATATCCTTGATTAACTGCTGTAGAATATACGGTAAGTAAAAATATAAAAAATTAATTAAAAAATTTAAACCATTAAAAAAACTTATTAAATTAATTATAATTTAAAAAAAAAACTGATTGATTCAATCTAATTTTAATTTTATAAACCTAAAATTAAAAAAATTAAACTGAATCTAAATTTAAAAATACTAGAAAAAAATCAAATTAAACTTAAAAAAACTAAACCGAATTAGTTTGAACTGATTTTTTAAAAAAACTAAACTAAACCGAACTAGTTTGAACTGATTTTTTAAAAAAACTAAATTAAAGCAAAATTTACTAGGTGAACTGATTTTAATTTGATTTTAATTTTTTTAATTTTAATTTAATTATTTTTTAAAATAAAAACTCAATTGAATAAAAAATGTTCTATAACAGCTGCCATTCATTTAACATGGATAGACCCCACCATCTTCCTTTTTTTTTCTTATCTCATATAGAAAAGGAAGAATACAAATTAATTTGATTTTGGTAGAAATCGTACCCTTCAAACTTTTTCGATTGCTTTAGTTAGGGGGGGGGGAACTTCTTCTATTTCAACTACAAGCAATTTACATGATCTTTGACTATATATATAGATATAACATAGTGCAAATAGACACAAAATTTCATTTATGGTAATTTCATATAAACCATCATCATCACATAGAAACAGTTGTTACAATTTGTTAAGTCCTAGGATATATCCCATGGCATGTGCATTCTCAACAAAGAAAAAATAACAATGACAAAAGGGTAAATTCCCGTATATGTGTGAACTCTTTGAAAAGTTCGAAGTTTATAAATAGGTCAAGTGGATTAATTCAAGATCTAGTTAATTTGAGATCTAAATTGATCTATAATGAAAAATAAAAATAACTTGGTTTGATCCGAATAAAAACTTGAATTGATTCAAAAACTAGTTATAATCTTTTTAATATTTTATGTTATAACGATGTTGTTTAAATCCTTAAAAAAAAATAATTACTTCAAATGAATCCTCCTTACCCACATGAATCTTATAACTCCAAGTCCACCCGGAGAATTTTAAAACTATAGAAAAGTTCTGCGTTCCTGAAACAATAGACAATTTATTTGAACTTTCTTTGATACGAAAATAATCTAAAGAAAGTTGATTAATTTATTGCAATCAAAATCAATAATTAGAAGGATGGTATTCTTTCTATACATGGATGGACCTACAACTGAAAACACATTCATGAAAACAAATTTCAAGCTCCTTTGTAAGTTCTACTATATATATGAAGAGAGATTTCTCATCCATTGCTCATCAAGTTCTCAAACAACAAAATTACAAGCTCCCTAGTGATGGAAGAAGTCACAAAAAAACTAAACACCTCGGATGTCGATAGAAAACTACTGCTCCCAGAGAATAGTCTAAAAAACTTCCCGAGAGGCCATGAAACGTTTTTGAAAATTAGAGACGAGGATGGGATTGTGTGGACATTTCGTTGTAAAATCCCTCCGGGAGGCCATTCAAGGCCAGTCCTCTATGGGGATTGGTTTTTATTTGTTCGTCAAAAAGGTCTCAAGGTCGGCGACATCATAGTAATCGTCTTCAACAAGGAGAAGGCTCCAGCTACTGGTACTAGTGGAGATCATTTCGAAATTAAGGTTAAGAAAACTCGAAACTAGTCGAGCCCTCTAGCCTGTTCGATCCATTCAGGTTAGTCTTACGCATGCAAGCAGCTCTCGGAGAGTAATGCAAATTAAATCTCGAACATATTTCGAATATTTCAGCAGAAGAATACTAAGGAACTCTTCTACTCCTTGGAATGTGCTTGAAGAATAAGTTATTGTGATTATTTAGCTATTATAGGGCTTTGATTAGAGAGAAGGGTACTGTTGAAATGTTCTTATGCTTGGAGTGAACTCTTCTGTACATTTGTTCTTCAATATGACTGGATATTTTTCGGTTAGTATATTTCTATCAAGTTAATTATTAGATTAAGCACAATTTTTTGTAGTGTTCATTTTCTAGTCTTTTCTTTCTTGTTCTCTGGCTATCCTTCGTTTTTGTTGCTAGTGTAGTTCGTCTGTCTGTTCTCCTGGGTTCCCTGTCTCACTCTGTATCTTTGTTCCTCTGTGTTTTCTGGTTCTCTGTGCTTTGTATTTTGTTGGTTGGATCAACAACCTGCGGTGACGGGAAGTTGAAGTTCCTTTTTTTGCTGGGGGACAGTCACAAGTCTCTCTGTCTTCTCTATGTTCTGTCTCTGTTGTGCGCTCCCTGGTCCTGTTTCTGGTGCAGTTGCCGCTGAAGATGGAGACCCGGAGCTGCTACTGAAGACGAAGTCGAGGGCGTGCTGCAGGAATAAAATGATCTCAACTTTTGTTTCTCTCTTCTCTTCGTTCGTCCTCTGTTCTTTTCGTTCTCTTATGGCTTCTTCCCTGTCTTTTTCCCCTCGTCCCTGTCTTTTTGCCCCCCTTTGCTTCCCCCTGTTTTGTTTCCATGTGTTCCTGGTTTTCTCTTCGCTCCACTGGGTTCTGTCCGTTGGTTTTTTCTCCCCCCTGTTCTTTCGTTCCCCCTTTTTTGCTCTCGTCTCCCCTGTATTTCGCTCGTCCGTGTTCTCTGTTTTGTCTGTGTTAACTCCTCTTGGTTTCTCTTCTGTGCCCTTCAGTGTCTATAGTCCCCTGTGTTGTTCGTTCTCTATAAGCCAGAGAAAAGCCCCGCGTTGGCAAGGCAAATGAAACGGACTCACAAGACCGTTACAGTGATAATGGTGACGCATCGTGGGGCGCGGGGAGGCTTTTCCTCTTCCTGTTTGGTCTGAAAAAGATGAACAGGGTGCATTGAAACAGCGCCCTTTAAAATCTAATTTGTCATTATAGCATATAAAACTCGTGTAGAGAAGGAGGTTTGCGCGACTTGTAATGTGAATCAAAAAAAATATATTAAAAATAATAATTTATAAGGCAAGAATGATGTGACCCTTTAAACAAATTTAGGCCTTCAAATATTTGAAGAATATATTACTGTAATATATTCAGCATGTGATGTCTAAGCAATTCACGTAATGTTTATAGTTTAGTATCGACAATCAAAACTAGTAAATTTATAATTTAGTGACTACTTACACTGGCAGCTCTGTTTCATTCATTGCAGATGCGAAGCAGATAGTAATATTAATTATAATAAAATCTATCATTAATTAATTTGTTATTATTTATAAATATATTTAACTTGCAGCAATTTGTTTCTTACAGGCTTCGTCTATTAGATATAAGTCGAGCCCAATGAAACTGTTTGTAAAAGCGCACGTGCGGAGTGAAAACCGTCAAAGAAAGTGCAACATTTCATTAACAACCACATTCAATACTTCATGGTATGTTTGTTCAACTATTTTATTTCACAAGTTATTGTTTTCTTGAATTGAACATGATGATTTCTTTTTTTTAATTTTCAATAGACATATAATAGTCGGTTGAGAGAGAGATACGGGAACAATCCTTCGATCCACCTGGATTTTGATTCGGATTTATGGATAAAGGCATGATTGTTTAGTGGACCCTATAAAAATCAAGTGTAAGGACTCTCCAACACTACGGCCGAGAACTTGCAGGCGACCCGTAATGTCTCAACTATTGAGAGCTCCAAATCGATATCGAGCACCTAATCTAAAGAGACTGTGGCCTTGAAACAACAATATTAACAACTCTCGACAGATTATGAATAACTCTGTTAGATCGTCATGAACATAAGATAACAAATGGGTGATACATGTGCGTCCTCTTTTTGGCTGTATAGTTCCAGGAACGACCGACCTCCTTCTCCTCTAGCTCTGCCATTGTTCTAGTTCAATTTTGTTTTTGAAAACGTTTTAAAATTGTAATAAATATTTGGATGAATATTATTTTATTTTATTTTATTTTTAAATTTAAATATTTTATACAATTTTATTTGCTTAATTGGTTTTTTTACTATTATTCCATACAATTCTATATTTTTTATTCTACACAATTTTATTCTTAAAAAATATTTTTAAATTCTAACCTATAGATTTACAAACAGAATTATGCCTTTGGTATTTTTCAAATTGTTGAAAAATATTTATTATATATGCCACAATCACCGATATTATTCTGTTGGTGATTTATTAATGAAGATACAAACGAAATAATTCAGTTGGTATATTTGTAGCTGGAATTTTTTTTATGAGCATTATCCATCTATAATACTATTAGTTTTTATTTTTTACCGACAAAATTAGAAACAGAACATAGAATTATCGGCAAACATATTTTATCAGTGAATTAATTAATAAAAATTTTATCGACGGAATTATAATCTTATGCCAATAAAAAATATCCTTTGATAAAACTATTATATATTGTAGTGAATTAATTAACTAACAGTTACCACATTCTCATCTAAATATGCTTTCTAAACCATGATTTCTATAATCCATAGACTTTGCAAAAGCAAATTATAACTAAAATGAAAAAACAACAATTAAAATAATACATTAAATTATTATCAAATATGATCTTATAATGTATGGCAAAAGATAAGGAAGATCATTAAAGAAATGGTTTAATTTTGGCAACTAGTGTATAGCTATTTCCGACTCTTTTTTTTTTCCTTTATCTCTATGTAAAAATGTATCATCCAACGGATTGAGATGGTATTATCCCTTTGATATCGCATTTTTGTTTTTTCTAACTCGGTGGTTGTTTTATATTGTGACTTTAATTATATTTGGTTTATAAAAATATTAAATTGACAGTGTTTTTGAATTATTTTAATTTATAATATAAAAAATTAAAAAATTATTTTGATGTATTTTTAATTTAAAAAATATTTTTCACCACAATAACAAACACTTAATTAGTTTATATTTTTTTTAATTTATAGATTTGTAGGAGTTCATTTGTTAATTAAATAGTTTTTTTCAATCTTTTAATTTAAATTTTTAAGTTAGCATCTTAAAAAATTTACTAAAAAACCTAAATCTCTGTAGGTGTAACATATATATATATATCCTCTAGCTTTTGCACGGTCATTTCTAAAAACAATTTATGATATCTATGTAATTATATGGTTTTTTTATTTCTAATATTTGTATATAAATAGTCAAGATGAAGCGATTCTTTTAAAACATCATGCGACTCCTTGATTTTTTAAAAATATGATTTTAAAAAGAATTGGGATAGGGGAGGTTACCATTTTTTAGAATGAATTAAAATTATATAAACAATTTTAACAAGGGTGTAATTATTGAAAAATAAATTGAGTGCTAGCTCATAAACGGGGGGAGCACCCTGTCACATCATCATTAAATAATCATGTTATTATCTCTAAACAGCACTTGACTGGAGTCAATGTCTTGGTATAAAGTTCAGACAGCTTTTTTAATTTTCTATTTGTCGTTGTCAAATCTGTCTTTTCTTTCTTTCTTTCTTTTAATGGCAAGGTCTTGCGACTCGCGAGCGAAACGCAGAAGCATTTATTATTAATAGATTATTAAGAAAAAGATTATTAATATTCAAGAAATATTAAGAAGTTTGTACGATGATCTATGATAATTATTTTTTAAATCTTAATTTTAAGAGTATTATTATTAAAAATATTTATTAAATTATTATGAATACATCATGCTAATATACAACATATTAAATTATTAAGAAAGTTTAGTTTTAATTAATGGATAAAGTGGTTTAAAAATACCTTCTGAAAATTGAATAATAATAATAATAATAATGCAGCTTTGTCGTTGTCATATGGCAAGAAGATCTTGCGACTCGCAAGAGAAACGCACGCATATCCTTGATTAACTGCTGTATAACCAGTTAACATGGATGGACCCCACCATCTTTTATTTTTATTTATTTTTTCTTATCTCGAATAGAAAAGAAAGAATACAAATTAATTTGATTTTGGTAGAAATCGTATCCTTCAACCTTTTTCGATTGCTTTAATTAAAAAAAAAAACCTTCTTCTATTTCAACTACATGAAGTTTTTTTTTATATATACATATTGTTTAGTTGCTAAATTTTTAATAACATAGTGGATATAGACACAAAACTTCATTTATGGGGATTTTATATGAACCATCATCATCACATAGAAACACTCGTTACAGGTTGTTAAATCCCAGGATATATCCAATGGCGTGTGCTTTCTCATCTCAACAAAGAAAAAATAACAACAACAAAAGGGTCAATTCAGCAATCTGTGTGTACTTTTTGAAAAGTTTGTAGTTATAAAACATCGATTGCTCTAGCAAGTTACCTCAATATCTAAGCTAGGATTTATGAGTTTTTTTTTAAAATATAGTTATGGTTATTCTTAAAAATATTTTTTATTTAAAAATTTATTAAAATAATATTTTTATTATTTTTAAAAATTATTTTTGATATCAACTTATTAAACAAATTAAAAACACTAAAAAAAATTAATATTAAACAAAAAAAATTAAAAAACATGGTTTGAACCGCATTATCAAATGATTTCTAAATCGGTTTTAAATGAAAAAATTATATATAATAAAATTTACTAGGGTTTAATTTAAACAAAATTAAGTTGATTTAAAATATGGTCAAAATCCATTAATAGTTTTTATCATAATAATGTCATTTTAATCTTCAAAAATCAATTTATTTGGGTTAACTTAATTTCCTGATTTGTGACATTAATCTTGTTTTAAGTTAATTTTTAGTTAAGTTTTAAAATTATATAAAAGTTTTAAACAATAGACATTTTATTTGAACTTTTCTTTATACCAAAATAATCTAAAAATATTGATTAAAGTATTGCAATCAAAATCAATAATTAAAAGTATGATATTCTTTATATACATGGATGGACCTACCGCTGAAAACACACTCGTGGAAAAGAAATTTCTGCTATTTCTTTATTGGCAAACTTCATAGAGTCCTTCTATATATATATAAAGAGAGACTTCTCATCCATTGCTCATCAAGTTCTCAAACAACAAAATTATAATAAGCTACCTAGTGATCGATGGAAGAAGTCACAAAAAAACTCAACACCTCGGATGTCGATAGAAAACTACTGCTCCCAGAAAATTGTCTAAAAAACCTCCCGAGAGGCCAAGAAACGTTTTTGAAGATTAAAGACGAGGATGGGATTGTGTGGACATTTCGTTGTAAAATCCCTCCGGGAGGCCATTCAAGGCCAGTCCTCTATGGGGATTGGTTTTTATTTGTTCGTCAAAAAGGTCTCAAGGTCGGCGACATCATAGTAATCGTCTTCAACAAGCAGAAGGCACGAGCTGCTGCTGATACTAGTAGAGATCATTTCGAAATTAAGGTTAAGAAAACTCGAAACTAGTCGAGCCCTCTAGCCTGTTCGATCCATTCAGGTTAGTCTTACGCATGCATGCAGCTCTCGGAGATTAATGCAAATTATATCTTGAAGGCAGCAGAGTAATACTGAGGAATTCTTCTACTCTTTGGAATGTCCTTATAAGTTCTTCTGATTATTTAGCTACTATAGGGCTTTGATTAAAGAACAGGGTACTGTTGAAATGTTCTTATGCTTGGAGTGAACTCTTCTGTACATTTGTTCTTCAATATGACTGGATATTTTTCGACTAGTATCTTTCTTTCAAGTTAATTATTAGATTAAGCACAATGTTTAATTAAAATTAGTGTGATTCTTTAAGCTCACACACTGTTTTGGATGAACTTATCTAAGGATATTAATAATTTCACATACAATAGTCAGTAGTTGTGCATATCAAGAGACTTCCCATGATACATTAATTTTGGACGGACAACCTCAACAGAAAATTAAATAATCAAGGATTATAATTCAATTTAAAAGAATTTATTAAATTACAAGACGAGTAAACTGCCTTACTAATGATACCTTAACTAGCAAAAGAAAAACAAAATTGTTATAAACACTAAAATGGGCTTTGTAGGAAGGCCATTTTCCAAATGTAAATTTGAAGGTCTTTGTTCGAAAAGCTTTGGGTGAGGCCAGCATGGGCTCCATCTATAATCAAAATACTAGTTTCCTGACATACAATACGGGTTGGATTAAAATTTTGTTGAATAAAAAAAAATGTCTAGTATTTTGATTAAAATTTTCCTGCCATAGCAACCCTTTTTATTGTTATTAAATTTAATAATTTAAAAAATTCTTGATTTAATTTCTTATCTTAGTTTTCAAATTAAAGCGTTGATTTGCTTTAAAAGAATTTTAAGATAATATTTTTTTATATTAAAACTGCAACACATTGAATTAACCTAGGTTTCATGGTATAATTTATCAAACTCGTTAACCAAATTATGAACTTTACTAGATTTAATAATTTTTTTAAACTATTTATTTTAATGATATGAAAACAAAAATAGATACTTGCAAAAGTAAACACCAAGCAAATATTAAAATGTTTGTTTAACACTACAATAATCTTATAAAAAAAACAAATTAAAATGTATTATAAATACTAATTCAAAATAAATCAAACTTTAAATAATAAAACTAATAAAAAACACCAAAAAAGCTTCAATTTAAAAAGAAAAATTAAAAGATGAAAACAATAAACATTATCCAGCATTATTATTAAACTCAAACCAATGACTCCATTTCAATATAACAATCCATAATGAATTGTGTGTGAATAATGGGGTGAGCTGCAATATTTTAATTATTCCTTTTAGTTTTTTTGTTAACTAGGTAGAAGAAAATGTTGTGACGTTTCCACCGCAGATATAGAAGGCGGTGATTTGCCATTGTACGAAGCAACACTCGCCACCAGAGCGTGGAGGCTTCCTTCACTTGCTAGCATATATTTCACACACCAGCCAACCTTTACCTACCCATTCACTTTAGTCCCCCGAACTTGTTTTGGTATAAAATTTGGTCCTATAAGCCTAAATTCCTCTAAATCAACATAATTTAGTTTTATTTTAACAAACCGAGCATCTAAACAAATCTTTTCATTAATATTACTAGATCTTTATATCTAGACAATCAAAATACATCATTAACAAAAAAACCAAATCTAGAAAGATCAAATTAAAAAAATTAATAACTGAAAAAATAATTAACTAGAATTCTCTCTACACATCCAACCCAGTCTCTAATAAATAAAATTAAAGGGGTTTAATATTTGGCAAAGCTTGAAATTTTAATTCAAAGCTTACAGTAAAATTTTATTTGAACTTTTTAATTTGAATATCAATCAAGTAATAAAATATTTTATCACCGTCCCATTCGTAGATAAATAAAATAACCTGTCAAGTTCAAATTATCATCATTGCAATGTGAAAGGATCAAATATAAAAACTAAAGGATAAAAATATAAAAATCAAAAGAATAAAAAAAAGAAAATTTACTGTTGTATTTCACAATAATCATTGAAAAATTACTGTTGTATTTCACAATAATCATTGAAAAGGGCTATAGTCATTTGAAGAGGAGAATTGTGCTTTTTAATGTGAATTTTGTATTTTTTTGTTAATTATATGTATTTTCTTTAACAAAATTATAATATAAATGCACAATCAAATATTCTCAATTTTAAAAATTAAGAGTCTATTAGATATGATTTATGAAAAATAACTTTTAACTTTGAGTTGTAATTTAAAAGTTTCTTTTCATAAATAATTTATGATAAAAATAAACTAAATTTAAAACATGTTTAACAAAGAACTTGGCTTAGAAAATAATACTCAATTATAAGTTATACTAGAATTCATAAATTAAAAACTACTAATTTAAATTTTGATTGAAAAAAAATTGATTTAAGTAAAAGTTTATCTGGTCTAACATATTTATAATTTTTCTTGAATCAAAATTTAAACAACTTAAATAAATTTATAAAAATCATACTAAATGAAATATACTCTTTGTTTTCTATAAGACAGCAAGCTCAACGTTTTCTATTAAGTAGTTAAAACAATTTGTTTATTAAAAAAAATCAAAATAACTAAGGATAAAATGATTACAAAAAAATCAATCTAGAGCTATTATTACTATTATTTTATTAACTTGAGTCGTCGACTTGAATGAATCTTATTTTATACTTTATTTTATTTTATTATTTTATTACAAAAACCAGTAATGAATCCATTCAATTCATGATTCACAGCGTCACTTTCTTGTAATAAAAATCGAAATATTTCATTTAGTATGATTTTTATACAAAAAAGAAGTAATTATTTTATACCATTTAATTGCAGTCGTTTCAGTCGTTGACACTTTATTTTATTATCTAAGTCACTTTTTTATAAAAAATACTATAATTAATTATCAAATATTATTATTCAACTCATAATTCACAACACACACCGTATAATACCCAAGGAATCAAATCATAACACAACACAATAATATTAATTATTATGATTATTTTTTAAATAGTTTTTATATTAAAATAAATATTAATAATATTTTTTTATTTTAAAAAAATTATTTTTAATATTATCATATTAAAATAATTTAAAAACATTAAAAATATATTCATTAAAAAATAAAAAAATTAATTTTAAAACACATAAACAGGTATAAATAATTTCATAACTCACGTCACTCTCAAAAACTGCTGTAACTTAGCGATTAAGAAGCCTCTCTCGCAAATAATTCTGCGCTTGTGGTGGGTCCATGAATCGGCATTCAACCTTTCTGCTGGGTTGAAAAAATTCACCTTTTTGTTTTATATATATAGTGGATAAGCTAGCACATATCAAATTGACTAACCGACAAATATTAAATTAAAAAAATAAAATCTGATAACACAAATAGATTATTAAAAGCAACCAATTAAAAAATTAATATATATATATATAAATTATGTTTTTTCCCTCCATGATAACATACAATGAAGGGAAGACTGGGGTAAAAATATTCTTTTATCTTTTTCCATATTAAAATAATTTACTTACTCTTGAAATAAAAGAAATTAAACTGATTAGATTGGGGCTTTTGAAGTGAAGATTGGGGTGAATTACTCTTGCACTCATACTTTTTTATCTTTTTTTTATTTCATTTAAATTTTATTTTAGATTTTATTTTTATTCTTTTAATTATTATTATTTTTTAAATAGATTTTGAATAATTAAAAATTTTATTTTATAATTTATTCAAGTTTATTTTTTTTATGATAATCTGGTCTTATGACTCAAATCAAATGTTGCAAAAATCAATCCCATTTCATTTTGATTTTTTATTTTTTAAATTTTTTTACATTAGATTATTAAGTATTTAGCTTTTTGGTTTTTGCAGTTTTTTTTAATGGGGTTATCTTCATTTTATATGCAGGATCACAGGTTACTCAAATTAATCTTATTTGACATAAATTATTTTACAATGTTTTTTAAATTTTTTTAATTAATTAGTTCATTTGGAACTTGATCTTTATTATTTATTTATTTTTTTATATAAAATTATCCTAAACTCATTAAATCAAATATAATTAATTGTGTCAAAACTAAAAAATATTATTATTTTAATAAAAATATTTAATATAAGTTAATCTAGTAATAAAAATTAATCAAGCGACCCAGGTGTGTGTGTGTGTGTATATAGACACACATACACCAACTCAATTTAGGTTTCTAAGAAACAAAATTATTTAACTTGTATGGGAAATAAATTCATGAATATTAATTATCAGTTATTTTATTTTGCATTCAATGAACATATGACAACGATGTTCAATTCAAACGAATTAAGGATATGCATGTTCATGTCATCATCGTCATCGAAGAAATCCACTAAATCAAGATACTTCCAAAGTTTAAAGTTTTTCCATGGTGCGATTTAATAATGTCGTCCTTACCTTGGGCTTGGTTATTTGCAGGTTTGAATACGTGCTTGTTATTTCTGAAAATATAAATATATTATAAAATAAAATATTTTAATTGAATAAATTTAATTTTGTCTTTATAATTTATAATAAATAATGGATCAGGAGACCACTAACTACCCAGGCATGCAAATAACCCACAGTCCGAGCTTAGTATACAAAATTTAAATAGTTTAAATCAATTTATAAAAATCATACTAAATGAAATAAACTCTTTGTTTTCTATAAGACAGCAAGCTCAACGTTTTCTATTAAGTAATCTAAACAATTTTTTTTTTATTAAAGTAAATCAAGGATAAAATTATTAAAAAAATTAGTTTTGGGTCGAATTCAATACTCGAGTTTTGAGTTTTAACCAGGTTATTAGGCCAACCGTGTTAATTTTTTTTTAAAAAATAAAAATAATGTTATTTTAATAAAAATAAAAAAATAAAAATCAATAGGTTATAACTTGATCTTGCGGAATTAACTAGATCATCAGGTCATACTGAATTTCTTATTTTCTTATTTTTTCTTTAATCTGATTCACTTCTAATTCTATATTAGTTGGATTTCAATTTAACCTGTCTCACTAGACATAGCTTTAAAACTATAGTTTAAAGGCTATTATTACTAATATTTTATTAACTTGAGTCTTCAACTTGAATGGATCTTCCATGGTGCGATTTAATAATGTCGTCCTTACCTTTAATTTATTTCGGGTCCATAAATATTTGTCCCCACCCACAGCAAGTGGGAAGCCCTTGTGGTCTTTCGCTTTTCGTTTGAAGGATCCTGTCGTTGATATTTTATTTTATTATCCAAGTCACTTTTCAAAAAAAACATTATAATTAATTATCAAATATTATTTTTCAATTCATAATTCACCACACGAGTCAAATCACAACACACATCAACAACACTAAATAAGTTCATAGTTCACGCCACTCTTGGACACTTTTGCCACGTCACTCTTGGACACTTTTGCCAATGATGGTTGAGTGGTTATTTTGAAAAGTAGTTTTATTTGAAAATATTTTAAATTATATTTTTTATTTTTAAAAAATTATTTTTGATATTAATATATTTAAATAATTTTAAAATATTAAAAAATATTAATTTAAAACAGAAAAATAAATATCTAACAATAAGCCTCTGACGCAAGTAATTCTGCGCTTGTCGTGGGCCCATGAATCAGAATTCAACCTTTCTGTAGGGTTGAAAAAACCATCCAACGCTGTGTTGCGATGCAAGAGAGACAGAGAGAGAGAAAGGACTGAATAATTTTATGAGCTCTTGTCGGAGATCCGCTAATGCTATCCGAAAACACTCATCATGACCATCTCATTCGTGAGATGTTGAAAAACGCGAGAAGAGATGGCCCTAACATATCATCAAGATACTTCCAAAGTTTAAGGTTTCTGCCCAGAAAAAGAAACAAAACCAAAGTGAAAAAAGCGACATCCGTCCAAGTTTGCAAGATTGCGTGATGCTTCTTTCTTTGTGCAGCATTATATACCGTGAGATGGACGGCGCATCATTATTCAATCAAATTTTATTTATTTATTGATAATTTCAAAGAAAAAAATTAAGTGATTTTAAATATACACATGGGCCGTTCTATATTATTATTAAAAAAAAACATGTATAAATATATTCTTGCAAGAACTGCATCACGCTTGTAGATTAATTATATACCATGAGTCTTTGCGTATGTTCTTAACATCAAATGAACGTCCAATTTATTTCTTTATTCATTTGTGTCACAGTCAAATTTATCGAGTTGGTGGCGTTTATCATTGATGCTAAATTGTAATTATATATTTGACGGTATCAACTCAGATTCGACAGTAACACTTTGGTTTTCAAACAGTTTTTTATTAAAAAATAATTTAAAATAATATTTAAAAATAATTTTCTTATGTGTTTTAAATTTTTTTATATATTTTTCTTAAAAAATTAATACTTTAAGAAAATAATTAGAATCTCACGTAGTTAATTTAATGAGTAAGGGGTATTTAAGAGTAGTTGATTTTTTAAAATTATTTTATATCCTCAATTTCAAAATTATTATTAACCAAATATATTAAATTATTTTTTTTCAATTTTAATTGTAATTTTAACTAAACATATAAATATTTTTGATATTAATTAATTAAAATAATTTTAAAAAATTTAGAATATTAATTTAAAATAAAAAATAAAAAAATTTAATTTTTTAAAAAATATTTTTAAAATAAAAAACAAATCGGTAAAAAAAACTCGCTCTCGAGTAATCATGTGCTTTGCTACGTAATTATAGTGGTGGGTCCATGAATCTGAAGCAAAGTTTTTAAACCTGACCCGGTTCAAAGCTGGGGTTTCGGGTTTTAACTGGATTATCGGGTTTTGACTGGGTCGGATGGGTCAACCGGGTCAAATTTTATTTTTTAAAAAAATTAAAAACGGCGTCGTTTTAATAAAAAAAGTCAACGGGTTGCAACCAGGTTTTTGACCGAGTTTTGCCAGGTCAACCGTATCATACTGGGTTATGGCTTATCCTATTTTTTTATCAACCCGGTCCAATTTTAGTTCCGGATCAGCCGGATCCGAATCAACCCGCCAGCCATCCGGGTTTCAAAACGCTGATCCGATGAAAGAAATCAAGCTGTCTGCTGGGTTGAAAAAACCCATCCAACGTCGTCGCGCGATGCAAGGGAGAGAGGGCTTAGTGTCTTGTCGAAGGTCCCCTTGCATGCTCTCATGCTATCTCAGGCCATGTGCCGTCCACATTTATTTATGTACAGAAATAAAAAGGCTTATGTCCCTTGTCTCCCCACTTGTTTATGTGAATTGCTGAGATTCTTGCACTAAAATAACAAGTTTCTGTGCGGCATATATCTCTCAAAATTAGTGTTCGGTGTGCATGTGTCTCTTTTCAAGTAATTTATTATTTTCAATTATTTTTTAAAAAAATTCACATTCTTTTTTTTTTTAAATTAGAAAAATTAAATTAAATAATACAAATAGATTACTGAAAGCAATTGGATAAAAAATTAACTTAAAATTGAATATAAATATGTAGTTTTCATTTTTTTTCCAATGGAATTCACTTTTTTTTTACTCTTTCAAAACCAATATTAATGTTTTAATTTTTTTATATTAAAAAATTAAACCGGTCTATTATTTAGCACGGCCATCAATCTAAGTAGCCTTCTATATTATTAACAACACTTATCTTATTTTTTAGTATCTTTCTGAATGGAACTGGGGAAATAAAAGATGGGTTATCTTGTTTAGGTTCTTCAAATCTTAATTCAACTTTAGGCGTTAGGCAGAGGTACTGACGTTGAAGGCGAGGGCTGTCCCTACGTCACTACGACCAAGCAGAGAATCTGCGGCTTTCGCGCGATCGAACACACTGTGTCCTTATCTCTTAATTTTCAGGGGAAAAAAAACTTGCTGATACGTCGGCAACATCGCGCGATGCCCAACGCCGAATGACATGACGGCAAAGCTGATACGAAACAATCATCCTCTCAAAATTCTCACGTGTGGGGCCGTTGGTCTCCACCGTCCAAAGCTGATCTATTAAAAATATACATTAAAACGACCTTTTTGTTTTGTCTTTTTTATTAGCCCACTAATATTTTATCATTCTAGTTTTTTTTGTCTTCTTTCATTTCGAACACTCTATATTAATTTAACAAAATATACAAATAAAATCATGAAAAAAATATCATTTTGATTTAAAGTGATATTAAAATAATTAATTTAGAAATAAGAAAAAAAACTTCAAAAATTAATTTCCTTTAAATTCCACATGAATAGAATAAAGAAATCTAACAATAGAAGAATTATTAAACTTGTTCTAAATATTTCTTGAATATTTTATTAGAAAATAATATAAATTATATTTTATGAATTCATCTAACAATTTAAATTTTTAAGTTGAAATATTTTTTTAACAAAATTAAATAATTATTATTAAAACAAGGTGTTTTAGTGGTTTAAAAGATTAAGCGTCCGTTTAACACAATAGTGCCACCTATAATTGTTTTGCTAAAATTTAATTTTTTTTATAAATTATTTTTTTATATATTTTTAAATTTTTTTAATTTATTAATATCAAAATTTATCTATTCAATTAAATGTCAAACTTGAAAATAAAAAAAGTTATGTGTTAATGGTTCACCATCCTAGCCACTACTAATAGTAAGCATTGGCTAGCAAGTTATTCAGTTAATTTATTGATTTCTAGATCAACTTGTATTGTTATTATTTTTATTAAAATAGTATTATTTTAAATTTTTAAAATAATTATTGAAGTTAATCGGTAGGTTTTTATAGAGTTTGGTTGAGTCAATCAAATATTTAAGAATTTTTTTTTTAATCTTGAATTTGTAATCAAATTAAATTTGGAATAAAGTTTAACTACCATGAAATCTTCAGTTTTTGTAGAAGAATCACACTTATCATCATTATCATGAGAACTTGCTAAACCAACAAAATTTGCTATCGTGCATGGATCCATCTTATTCATAAGATGTTGAAAGATGTACCATATAGGCTTTTTTATATTACTAAAAACAAAATTCTTGTAAGGACTACATTACGCTTCTGGATGATACTCAATAAACACATAATTTATTTGTTTATTTATTTATGTCATAGTTAAACTTGTTAAGATGGTGGTGTTTATAATTGATGTAATGTTGATGAATGAGTGTATATTGATGGATGGCGTTTATACATACACACCAACTTGAATTTAAGTTTATAAAAAAAAAATTATTTGACTTCTATGGGAAATAAATTCATGAATATTAATTATTAATTTTATTATTTTGCTTTCAATAAACATATGATAACGATGTTCAAATTCAAACGATTCAAACGATTTAAGGATATGTATGTTGATGTCATTTAACTAAAATATTAAAGGCTACAATCATCCTCGAAAAAAATTTCATTCGTGGGATGTTTAAAAATGCGAGAAGAGATGGCCCTACCATGTTATTAATTAAGATACTTCCAATGTTTAAGGTTTGTGCCGACGTGATCTTCTTTATTTTTATATTATATACCGTACTTGAGATGGGCGGCGCATCATTATTCAATCAAATTTTATTTATTTATTTATTGATGAGTTCGTGAGGAAAAAAAAAAAAAAAAGGAGCTTTTCACGTATTGTGAATTGTAGGTTTGAATATGGGCCTGCATATTAATCCTGGAAATACAAATAAATATATCATGAAATAAAAGATTTTAATTAAATACAAGAGACACTTAATTTTGTCTTGATAATTTATAATAAATAATGTAGTGGAATTAACAAGAAAATAAAATAATCAACACATTAATGATCAGAAGACCACAGTCAGGCATGCAAACGACCCCCCAGTCCGACCTAGTATAAATTAAGGGGCCCGATACACTAGTCTCCACAGCTCTAGTTAGTTTCCAATTTCTCGGTTATTGGTAGAATATTTAGAATCTTCCAAATGTATCAAAGGCTGATCTTCACAAAGATACTCTCACGAACAGATGTTGAACACAGGATGGCCATTCCAATGGGAAGCTTCGATGTTTTCCAAATCCCTCAGGGAAAACACTCCGAGCAATTTGATGTTATTGACATGATCAAAACTGGTCACTCCTGGAGGTTCCAATGTTCCACAAGGAAGAAAGATTTCTACCCCAAACCAGTCCTCTCATCAGGCTGGATTGATTACGTCAGAGAAAAGGGTCTCGGAGAAGGCGATAAAGTCAGCTTCTTTTGGGTGCAGAAAGATGGAGAAGAGGGTCTGCGATTGGGAGTTCAAGCACAGAAAAAACTGATCAGGTTATTGGGTAAAGATTGTTGGGATACTGTTTGAAGAAGAAGAAGAAGAAGAAGCATCTAGTCCAGGCACAAATGAAATCATCAGCTTCGGAACGTCCTGTACTCCTATATTAGTTTACTTCTAGAATTAATCAGTTTGAATTTCCTGCAAAGTGCTAGTGTTACCGTCATTCTACCTGTTTATCCTCTCTTGTTATGCATTTATTGCTTCTCTTTCTTAATGAAAGTCTTGATGAGCTAGCAAGAGAATGGTATATATTGTAGTCTACTTCTTCAAGTCTCATTACATTAGATTCCTAAAAATCATACAGGTAACTATAAGAGAACTGTTTTGGATTTTTCCAGAGATATTTCGTTTCTCTTGATACATTTTAAAATAAAAAAACTTTTTAAAAAACTGTTTATCACACTTTAATATTAATGTATATAAGTAAGATGCTAAATTATAATTATATATTTAATCCTAACAACACATATTCAACAACACCCTTTAGCTTCTTATTTATTTCTACTTTATACCCCAGTTTGAACGAGTTAAATGTTATAAAACACTACCATCAATTGCAATCCAATACATACATTTAGAGTTTGACCGAGTTAAATGTTATAAAACACTACAATCAATTGCAATCCAATACATACATTTAGTTTGCTTTTTTGGATATTATTCGAAAATGATTTTTAAATTTGTTTTTGTTTTTATATGTTCTTGGATAATTTTAATATATATATATATATATATAT
>NW_011499876.1:415393-433013 GCF_000495115.2 Populus euphratica | reverse complement strand
AATAAAAAGGCTGGCTTTGTCTCACCACTGGTTTATGTGAATTGCTGAGATTCTTGAACACTAAACAAGTTTCTGTCTCTTTACAAATAATTTATTATTTTCAATTTTTAAAAAAAAAATCGCATTCTTTTTTTTCATGACGGATAATTCAGCTTCTGTCAACCTGACTAATCAAAAAATATTAAATTAGAATAATAAAATTTGACCACACAAATAGATTATTAAAAGCAATGAGATAAAAATTAACTAAAAATTGAATATAAACATGTAGTTTGTATTTTTTTTCATTGGAATTCACTTTCTTAATTTACCATGTTAACACTGTTATTTTATAATTATATTATTAAATCATTCAAGTTTATTTAACCTATTCAAATCAAATAACTCAAGTTTTAAAAATAATATTATTTGTTTGGATAATTTTGTCTATACCAACAAAATATATAATTCCATATCAACGAAATAATAACTATTATATGATATTTTATAATATAATATAATAAAGCTTTAATCCCTCCAAACTTTGCCTTGATTTTCTCGATTGCTTTCACTTTCTTTTCACCACGTCAGCAGCTTAACATGCTTCGATTTTCTTTTTAATCCTTTTTTAGGCACACTCATAAAAAGAAAATATTCAACTTTAGGCGTTAGGCAGAGGTGCTGACGTTGAAGGCGAGGGCTGTCCCTACGTCACTACGACCAAGCAGAGAATCTACGGCTTTCGCGCGATTGAACAAAATTCTAAAGTAATTATGATCTTTTTGATATAATAATTTTGATAGTTAATTAGATAGTGAGGGCCGAGGGGTAGCTTTGTTAAATCTAGCTAGCTAGATTTTTAGATAAATCAAATATTATATTAAGCCAGTCAAACCTGTTCTATTAGCTGATTTTTTAATAATTTAGTTGATATTCTAAATTTTTATCCAAATCGAGATAAATAAAATATAAAATATTATTTTTTAATAAAAAAATAACTTAAATTAAACTACTAATAAAAACTGACGGGATAAGTTTTAGATAAGATATTATAATTATAATAATTAATTAGAAAGTTAAAAAAATAAAATTATAATAACATACTAGTTAGCTCATCTTTATGTAATATTTGAGGTTTTTTGAAGTTCACATAATTTTTTTAAGAAAAAGATTTTAATCTCTACCATTAAATCCAAGTAAAATGATTGGGATTTGATATTTATCTAAGCTCCGCAGCGAGGTGAGCAACATCGCGCGATGCCTAAAGCCCGCCAACATGACGCCATAGCTGACACGGAACAACCATGCTCTTGTAATTCTGATGTGTGGGGCCCGCGGTCTCCATCGGCTAAAGCTTGATTTATTAAAATTATACATTGAAACAACCTTTTTGTTCTGTTTTTTTTTTTCTTGTGCTGGGCCCACAGAACGTGACCCCACCTCTGTTAGCTAGCTGCATATAACCAACTGAATTGATGGGTTTTTTTTTAAAAAAAAAAAATTGATATTAAATTATGGTTTAATTGATATTAATGTTTTATAATTAAAAAATGGTCTAGGTATGTTAATGAAATTTAACCCATGGAAAATCATTGAGCTTGTCTTAAATGTCTTGCGTAAAGTTAAAAATTGAGTTTTTTATGTAAGTTAATTTTTTTATGTTTTTAAATTATTTTAATTAATTGATATCAAAAATAAAATTTAAAAAATATAAATTTATTTTAAAATAAAAAACATCTACTACTACAATAACTAACAATCAAATTTACAAAGGACCTCTAGCTTCAATTGTCTATAGGGTGATTTTGGTGCATAAAAGAAGAAGGTGTGAACAAAGAAAGGCATACTAAACTAATAATTTTTTTAATCATACATGATAATCTTTTTGAAATAAAAGCAACATTATCTTTTCTTGTCAATTTCAAAGTTAATAGACTTGGATTTGAGTTGATAATAGTAACTAACTCTAGGTCTATATTTGTACACTATAGAGGCCACACATGTGACAACACTTGTTGTCCAAGTTATGATTGTTGTATCCATCAATATTCAAATAACATTTTAGTATGTTTTAGAACAAGCCAAGACATATAATGTCAAGATTAATCTTAAAACAAAGTTGATCTATTTAGTCAAATGTTTAACTTTGAAAATAAAAGAAATTACGTGTCAGTGGCTAACGATCCTAGCCACTACTAGTAAAAAGCATACATCTTGTCGGACTTGATTATAAAAAGTGTGAGTTAGTAGGTTATTGAGTTAATTATAAAAGATTTGATTTATTTATGTTAATTTTGATTTTATTAAAAATAATTTTTGATTTTTTTAAAATGTAATAGATTTAATGCAGTGATTGATTTACTACATAAATAAACATATTTGTTAGACTTTATTTATAAAAAATAAACTAGTAGATTTCAGATCTTGAGGAATTACTTAATATGTGTGTAAATTGACTCGGATATTTATGATTAAAAAAAAAACTAGTAGGTTATTGAGTTAAATTATCGATTCTAAATTTATTTAGGTTATTTTTTATTAAAATAATATTTTTTTTAATTAAAGATCATCTTCACATTTTAACAGGGTTTAGTTTACTCAACCGATATTTAAAAACTTAACCCAATCACCTTTTGTTTTTATTTAGCTTAAATTTGTTATCAAATTAAATTTAAAATAAAGTTTAATCACTATGATATCTTCAGTTTTCATAGAAACACCACACGTGTCATCGTCATCGTCACGAGAACTTTTTAAATGATCGCGCGATGTGACAATAATATCAAAAAAAGAGAGAGGATAACTCCACGCATTTTAATGATGTCTTAACAGAAACATTGGACTCAGTGCTGGTAACATGCTGTCAATAAACAGTGTTGACGATAATTTGCAGTCACATCCAGGATCCACAAGAGTGCGTGCGTGCGTGCTTGGTGCATTTGCTAGCAAACACTGAATTTGAAAATAGGTTATTTTAAAGTATTTTTTATTTTAAAATAATATTATTTTATTTTTTAAAAATTATTTTTGATATCAATATATTAAAATAATTTAAAATATAAAAAATATATTAATTTTAAAAAATATATTTTTAAAAAACCACTTTTAAAATAAAATTTCAGATAATCTATAATGATAATCCTATCCTATCTGTTATCCACATTTATTTTATTTATACGGAGAAATAAAGATGCTAGCTTTCTCTCTACACTTGTATTTTTAATTTTTTTTTAAAAAATTCATGTTCCTATCAAACTGAATAACCAACAAATATTAAATTAAAAAATAAAATTTGATAATACAAATATACTATTATGAGCAATCAGATAACAAAAATTAATTAAAAATTAACTATAAATATGTAGTTTTTATTTTTTTCCATTGAAATTCAATTTATTAATTTACCACGTTGTGGTTATTTTATAATTATATTATTAAATTATTCTAGCTTATTTAATCTATTCAAATTAAATAACTTGGGTTTTAATTTTTTTTATTTTAAAAAAATAATATTATATTAAATTTACCATGTTGTGGTCTACAATTTGTGATCGGATAGTGAGTGGTAGCGTTATTAAATCAAATCTAATATTAAACCAGTCAAATTTGTTCCATTAGTTGAGTGCTTTTTTTTATAATTTAGTTAATCTTATAAATTTGATCCAAATCAAATTGTGTCAACATAAAAGAAAATATACATTATTTTTTTAATAAAAATAATTAACTGAAATTAATATGCTAATAAAAAATGACTATATAATACATTTTTAAATCAGATATAATAATTATGATAATTAATTAGAAGGATAAAGAAATACAATTATAAATCAACTTGTCATTATATAACAATGTACTATAAAAAAATTTGACTAAAACTAATTCTAATAGAATTATTGATGAAATTTTTTTATTTATAATTTACTGAAAAATATAAATCGGTTGGTAATAATGTCATTATATACCAATGGAATTTCATAAGGAATATATAGAATTTTGAAGAAAAAAAACAATGCGATGCCATGGTATTTTTCTGGTGATTTTACCGATAGAATTACAAAAGAATTCAAACTAGAATCTCTATACAATGATGTATACCCTTTACCAACAAAATTGTTGATGGAATCATCGATAATTCCATCAGTAAAAGTTAATATATCATTATGTTTTCATCCCTCCCCTCCCCTATTTCTACTTTTTTTTCCCTATCTTGCATCTAAACAAACTCCTCCTCCCAAACTGCAAGTAACCACCCCCCAGAACATCCCTCACTTCTCAACACAAACCATTATTCTTTATTTTTTTATAGTCACAACATCACCATCATTCTTTATTTTTTTATAGTCACAACATCGGTGTTTGAATTTATTTTATTATTTTTTATAAGTAAATTTATCTTTTTTAGTTTTAATATTAAAATATCAATTTTATTATTATTTAATGTTTCTTTTAGTATATTTATTTTGTTAGGGTATGTATATATTTTATTGTTTTTTCTCAAACAAACTTGTAGTATGAATGTATAATTTTGTACTTATTATAATTTATTTCATATTTTATAAAATTATATTTGTTTATAAATTATTAAAAATTACATCGAATTATCGAATTAAATGTGTTGTGATGAAATAAATAATAGCCAGTTTAACGGGTCCATTTTAATTTTTTTTAATGCTAATGTGGAGTTGTAATTTCCATACATTTATATATATAAATTTGTATGGACATTGATCATTAATAATCAATATTTAAAAAAAGTTTTAATTAGTTTGCTGAATGATCTCAAGCTAAACCAATATTTTTATAAATTTATTTATATAATATAATTAATTAATATATATATTGTCATAATTATTTTATAGAAGTTTGATAAAATTATGAATGATTATTAATGGATATATTAAGATTCATCATAAGAATTACGATGAATTATTATCATGGATTAAAAATGTTATTAATTTTACAATATGCATTCCAAGTTTTTGTTACTAGAGGCGATATTAAATTTAAATATGCGCAGAGATGGCCTATCATATGATCCCAGCGGATACTTCCAAAGTTCAAGGTTTCTGCCCAGAAACGAAACAAAACCAAAGAGAAAAAAGCCGACAACTAATCCAAGTTGCAAGATTGCGTGATGCTTCTTTATTTGTATGTTAATACCGTGAGATGGACGGGGCATATGTAGGTTTCATTATTCAATCAAATTTTATTTGTCGATGAGTTCGTGAGAGTAAAAAAATTAAGCTTTTCATGGATTGTGATTGTAGGTTTAAATATGGGCTTGGTCATTCCTGGAAATAATCAATAAATATATCATGAAATAAAAGATTTTAATTGAATAAAGTTAACTTTGTCTTTATAACTTATAATAAGTAATGGAGTGGAATCAACACGAAAATAAATAATCAATGCATTAAAGATCAGGAGACCACTAACTAGTTAGGCATACAAATGACCCCACAAGCCAGTCCGAGCTAGTATAAATAAAGGGGCTATACGCTAGTCTCCACAGCTTTAGCTTCCAATTTCTTGGTTATTGGTAGAATATTTAGAATCTTCCAAATGCATCCAAGGCTGTTCTTCAAAAAGAAACTCTCACGAACAGATGTTAAACATAGGATGACCATTCCAATGGAGAGATTCAATGTTTTCCAAATCCCTCAGGGCAAACACTCCAAACGATTTGTTTTTATTGACATGATCGATACGGGTCGCCCCTGGAGCTTCCGATGTTCCACAAGGAGAAAAGATGTCTACCTCAAACCAGTCTTCTCATCAGGCTGGATTCAGTACGCCAGAGAAAAGTGTCTCAGTGAAGGCGATCAAGTCAGCTTCTTTTGGTTGGAGAAAGATGGAGAGGAGGGTCTGCGACTCGGAGTTCAAGCACAGAAAAAACTCAGGTTATGGGGTCAAGACTGTTGGGCTACTGTTTGAAGAAGAAGAAGCATCTAGTCGAGGCGGCACAAATGAAATTGTCAGCTTCGAAACGTCCTGTTTTCCTCTACTACCTTTAGTTTTTGTTCTAGTTTGAATTTCCTGCAAGTGTGCTTGAAAGTCTTCTTTTGTTATATATATATATATATAGAGAGAGAGAGAGAGAGAGAGAGATTGGTTCTTTTTATTAATGAAAATTATGCATCTCAGTTTTAGTTTTACTTCTAGATTGTCAGTTTTTGTAGTCTACTTCTTCAAGTCTCATTACATTATATTCCTAAAAATCATACAGGACTAGGTAACTATATAAGAGAAATTTTTTAGATTTTCCCAGAGATATTTCGTTTCTCTTTTGTTGGTTCTTGCTGCATTGGTTGGTCTTGTCACTTGCTACCTGCAACTCTTTTCACAAGGCTGTTCTGTTCTAAATTTTTCTAGCCAGGTGATCATACTGACAGGTAAATCTGTTAAAAAAAACTGGATTTAGATTTCTTTTCGTCTTTAATCTAAACTACGAGATGTTTTCAATAATTATAAGCCAAAAAAAAACCCTGCGCTATTTATTTAGTGGCAAAGACCGTGTCCTTGTCATATAAGAACTCTGCCTTATCAGATTATTCTCACCTGATAATGTCGTTTATTACATCAATAATGCCTTGGTGTTTTCCAACCGGCTGTTTATATTTATAATTTTACATAGTAAATGAAAACCACAAACTACTTCCACTAGTAGTAATTATAGCTGCTATTCTCAGCCGAGTCTCTGACTATATATATAAAAAATCAGGTTAGTAATTATTTTTTATTAAAATTATTTTTTAATCTTTTTTTATTGACCGGTAATATTCCATCAAATCAACTAAATCATATGTGAACTCCTAAATTAATTAGATTTGTCATATTAATATTTTTTAATTTAAATTAAATACAATTTGTTTTATGCTTTCAGATTTGTCAAATGGGTCCTTCTATATTATTTTTTTTAAAAAAAACTTGTATAAATAATTTCTTGCAAGAACTGCATCACGCTTCTTGGCGTGTGTTCCAATTTATTTCTTTATTCATTTGTGTCACAGTCAAATTTATCGAGTTGGTGGCGTTTATCATTGATGCTAAATTGTAATTATATATTTGATGTTAAGAACTCAGATTCGACAATAACACTTTGGTTTCTTATTCATTTGATGTATATTTTTTTAAGCGCAAATGCACTTTTCTTATATATTGGCTGGTTGTGCCGACACAGAAAAGAAGATAGCGGCAAAAAAAAAAGTGTTTTGGATGGTGTTTCAAACGGTATTTTATTTTAAAAAAATAATTTTTTAATACTTTTTAAATTATTTTGATATATTTTTTTAAAAAAATAATACTTTAAAAATAATTAGAATCTCACATAATTAATTCAACGAGTAAAGAATGTTAGAGAGTATGGTTACGGTTATTTTTAAAATTATTTTTTATTTAGAAATAAATTAAAAAAATATTTTTTTTATTTTTTAAAAATTATTTTTAATATTATTATATCAAAATAATTTAAAAATATTAATTTTAAATAAAATATTTTAATTTTTTAAAATATAAAAAGAAATATTTTTGAAAGAAAGAAAACAAGCTTTTTCTGCTGAGTTGAAAAAAACATCCAACGTTGCGGCGCGATGCAAGGGGGAGAGGGCTGTCTTCTCGAAGGTCCACTTGCATGCGAATGCTCGTCTCGTCTCATGTGAATTGCTGAGATTCTTGCACTAAAATAACAAGTTTACGTGCGGCATTATCTCTCAAAACACTAATGATTGGCGTGCACGTGTCTTTTCGAATAATTTATTATTTTGACCTTTTTTATATAACCGATAAGTCAACACCTATCAAACTGACTAACGGACAAATATTAAATTAGAAAAACAAAATTTTATCATACAAATAGATTATTAAAAGCAATCAGATAAATAATTAACTAAAAATTGAATATAAATATGTAGATTTTATTTTTTTCATCGGAATTCACTTTCTTAATTTAAAAATGTTAACAATAACCACTATTATTTTATAATCATATTATTAAATAACTCAAATTTATTTAACTTATTCAAATCAAATAACTCAAGTTTTAAATTTTTCTTATTTTTTTTTAATATAACTAATTTGTTATTAGATAGTGAGGCATAGCGTTATGAAATCTAGCTTAAATCAAATATAATATTAATCCAGTCAAATCTGCTTTATTAGCTGAGTTTTTCTATAATTTAATTATCTGCTCTATTAGCTGAGTTTTTCTATAATTTAATTCATTTTATAAATTTTGATCCAAATTAAATTGTGTCAACATAAAATAAAATATATATTATTGTTTTCATAAAAATAATTAATTTAAATTAATCTACTAATAAAAAATAAAAAATAATACCGGTAAGTTTTAAATCAAATATAATAATTATGATAGTTAATTAAAAGGTTAAAAAATAAAATTACAATAACATATTAAATTAGCTCTTTAATATTTGACCTTTCTAGTTTTTTTTTCCTTCTTTCATTTTGAATTCTATACGTTAATTTAAAAAAATCTACAAAGAAGATCATGTAATGAATATCATTTTAATTATAGTGATTAAAATAACACTAAAATAATTAATTTAGAAACAAGAAAATAAATTTTAAAAAATAAAATTCCTTTAAATTCTACATAGATATACTAAATAAATTTAACAACAGAAGAATTATTAAGCTTATCTTAAATGTCTCTTGTAAAGTTAAATAACTATTATGAAAACAATTAATTTTCCCTTTAACGCAGTGTTGCCACCCATTATTGTTTTGCTAAAATTCAAAAAACGTTTACTGTAAATGAATTTTTTATATACTTTTAAATTATTTTAATTTATTGATATCAAAATTTATCTATTTAGTTAAATGTCAAACTTCAAGATAAAAAAAGTTATGTGTTAGTGGCGCTAATAGCAAGCATAGCTAGTTAGTTAATGAATTAATTCATTGATTCACTTGTATTATTATTTTTTATTAAAATAATATTATTTTAATTTTTTTAAATAACTATTGAAGTTCATCCTAGAGTTTTAATAGAGTTTGATTTAGTCAACCGATCTTTAAAAACTTAATTATTTTTAAGCTTGAATTTTTAATCAAATTAAATTTGCTATCATGCATGGATCATCTTATTCGTGAGATGTGGAAAGATGTACCACATGGGCCCTTCCATATTATTATTAAAAAAAAAAACATGTATTAATAAATTCTTGCAAGAACTGCATTACGCTTCCAGATTATACTATGGTTTTAACATCAGTGAACGTACAACTTATTGGTATATTTATTTTTGTTGTTTGTAAGAAAGCTAAGATTTTTTTATTTAATCTAAATTATAGTATATCATTTAATATAAATTATGCATAAATCCTTCCATCCATTCTTTCTGTTAAGTTGATTTCTTTCCATCGATTGATCAAATTGATGCTTATACGAATGATGTAAAGTTGATTGTATTTTATAAATAAAAATTGAATAAAAAAACTTTTCGAAAACAAAAACAGACCTATTTTTATTTATATATATTTTAAATAATAATATAAAATAATTCTTGAATTTCACTTAATAACAAAAAAATTTAAATTTAGATGATTCTTTATATAATATTAGAGTTTTAATAATTAAACCATCATAAATTCAAAACTCATAATTCTGTATTTTGTAAATTAAAATTAAATAATTAAACATAAGTTAGTATTGAACTATTAAAAAACCATATATATATATATATAGAATTGAATAAATATATTAAAAATGATATAAAATTATTTTAATTTTTTATTTAATAACTTAAATCTTTAGGTTAATCTATCTTGTAAAATGTTATTTATACTTGACATTCAAATAATAATTAGGGTTATGATTTATTGAGTACTTAATCATGAAATTTGCAATATATATACACACACCAACTTAAATTTAAATTTATTAGAAAAAAATTATTTTATTTGACTTGCATGGGAAATAAATTCATGAATATTAATTATTAATTTTATTATTTTGCTTTCAATAAACATATGATAACGATGTTCAAATTCAAACGAATTAAGGATATGTATGTCCATGCCATCATGGTCATTAAACTAATATTAAAGGGTACACTTATCCCCGGAACAAATTAACTACAATCAAGCATATTCGCGGGATGTTGAAAAATGCGAGAAGAGATGGCCCTACCATTTTATTAATTAAGATAAGGTCCCCCGCCCCACGTGTAACTTGGTGATTCGAAAGCCTTTCCCTCTCAAGTAATCATCGCTTTGCTATCCAATGCTAGTGGTGGGTCCATGAATCCGAAGAAAGAAATGGAGCTTTCTGCTGGGCTTAAAAAACCCATCCAACGTTGTCGCGCGATGCAAGGGAGAGAGGGCTTAGTGTCTTGTCGAAGGTCCACTTGCGTGCTGATGCTGTCTCATGTTATGTGCCGTCCACATTTATTTATGTGGAGAAATAAAAAGGCTAGCTCTGTCTCCCCACTTGTTTATGTGAATTGCCGAGATTCTGGCGCACTAAATGACAAGTTTATGTGCGAAATATATCACTCAAGATTATTTGGTGTGCTTATGTATCTTTTCTAATTATTTATTATTTTTTATAACGGATAAGATAGCACCTATCAAGCTAACCAACCAAAAAATATTAAATTAGAAAAACAAAATTTGACAATACAAATATATTAAAAGCAATTAAATATAAATATGTAATTTAATTAAAAATTGAATATAAATTATTTACCATGTTAATGGGTAATGAACATGTGAACATTTAATTGATTGGCTTAGCAGTAAGTACCAAATAGTTGGGAAAAAAACCAACTATCCAATTAGATAAAATTAAAGATGAATAACTAAAATAATAAAATATTTGACACTATATATATATATATATGTTGGGGTAAAATTATGTTTTTTCCCATCATGATAACAGAAGATTGGGGATAAAAATATTCTTTTATCTTCTTCCATATTAAAATAATTTAATACTCCTGAAATAAAAAAGAAATTAAATTGACAAATAAGAGCTTTTTACTCTTCTAACTTTTTTCAAAACAATAAAATAACTAAAGTACTTTTAAAAGATAAAATTATCAAACTTACTTTTAGGAGTTATTTTGTATTTTTATCATAGTTTTTTTAATATATATATTTCAGATATATTAAAGGGAGGCTAAATATTTTAATAAATATAAATATTATTACAAAAAACACTGGCTTCTAGAGTAGTTTAAAAATCTCCTTAGCTACTTTTATATTCTGCGTGTTGGGGCGTGGAGAGTATTTGAACACTTTAGGCGGCATGTACGATATAGCGTGATGGCCAAACATTGGCTTCTAGGGTAATGTAAAAATCTTATCACCGACTTTTTCATGTTTTGAGGTATATTTAGTATTGCGTTAGTTATTATGATTGTGGTTTAAAAAAAATTATTTTATAAAAATTATTTTTAATTAAAATTAATTTGAAAAATTAGATATTTAATTAAAACTGTGATTGAAATTAAAATTGAAGAGAAAATAGTTTAATGTGTTTGGTTAAAAATACTTTTAAAATTGAGATTATAAAATATTTTTTAAAAAATATATTAATATTGATGATTTTTAATTTAAATATTGTAGATTTAATTATTGCTATTATATCATGAAATAAATTATACTTTATATAAAATATTTTTTATTATTCCATGAAACCATTTATAATTTCATTACATATACATCCGACAAAAACTACAGTTTTCATAATATTTTTAGCATGTAATAAAATTAGATAAAATATTATCAAGTATAAAATTCACTATAAACTAGTTTTTAAAAAACATATTAAAAAAATAACACACAAAAAAAATAACACATTTAAAAAAAAATCATATAGGCAAGTGAACAGTGCAAGAGAATTGCATTGTTCACTATTTTTCAAGTGAACAATGTATACTATACACTGTTCATGTTAATTACACTATTTATTGAACAATACAATTAACATAAATAGTAATACAAAACTAAGAAATGATTACTTGTCTTTTCTTTCGTTTCTAACGTAGAAATTAAGTGGGGTTTGATAAATGGTAAATCAATTTTTTTCTTAACTAAACAACTACGAATTGCATTTTACGCACCCGCAGCCAGATAGCCAAACGGGTTCTTAGTGGTGTGTGCATGGAACGAATTAATAATTTGATATTAATGACCCTTTTTTTTTTATCTCTTCCTCAATTTCATGCCAAGTTTTTCATTTTTTTTAAATAAATTGAAATTGTTTTTTGATTTTATCTTTTTTTAAAATTATTTATTATATTTGGTTTTTATTTTTTTATTACTATTTTTTTATCCATTTCTTGATTTATTTTGTTTTTTATTTCATCCCTTGTTACATTATTTCCTTTAATTTTTATTTCAAGTCAGGTCCTCTTTTTTTATTCTCATTTTTTATATTTATTTCATTTTTCAATTTTATTCTTCAATGTTTTATTTCGTTTAAGTTTTATATTAGATTTAATTTTTATTTTTATTCTTATTATTTATTTGATTTTTTAATAAATTTTGAATGATTCTAAATTTTACTTTGCAATTTATTCGATTCTATTTTGTATAGAATAATTTTATACCTGAATCATAAATTTTAAAAACCAATTATAATTAAAAAATATTTGAACTGGCTCATAATTTATTTGGCCCACCAGTCTAGTAACCCACTATACTATGAACAAGACTTATCTTATCTCTTAGTATTTTTCTGAATGGAATTTGAGAAATAAAAGATGGGTAGTCCTTCAAATCTTAATTCCATACCAAGGAAATAATAACTATAATCTGATATTTCATTTTGTAATATAATAAAGCTTTAATCCCTCCAAATTTGATCTTGTTTTTTTCTATTTCTCTGACTTTCTTCACCATGTCAGGAGCTTAACATGCTTCGAATTGTTTTTAAATCTTTTTGTAGGCACACTCACAAAAAAAAAAAAAAAAAGTTCACCTTAAGGCGTTAGGCAGAGTTGCTGATGTTGTAGGCGAGTGCTGTCCTTGTCACTACGACCAAGCAGAGAATCTACGGCTTTCGCGTGCCGTGATTGTAGGTTTGAATATGAGCTTGATTATTAATCCTGAAAATATAAATAAATATACCATGAAATAAAACATTTTTAATTAAAAACAAGAAACACTTAATTTTATCTTGTATTTTTTTATTCAAATTAAATTGTGTTAAGATAAATAAAATATAAAATATTATTGTTTTAATAAAAATAATTAACTTAAATTAAACTAGATAATACAAGTTTTAGATAAGATATAATAATTATAATAATTAATTAGAAGGTTAGAAAAAAATCAAATTACAATAACATACAGAATTAGCTCGTCTTTATGTAATATTTGAGGTTTTTTGAAGTTCAAATATTTTTTTTAAGAAAAAGATTTTAACCTCTACCATTAAATGCAAGTTAAATGATTGGGATTTGATATTTATATAAGCTCGTCAGCAAGGTGAGCAACATCGCGCAACGCCAGCGCCTGGAGTTGCAGGTCCAAGCAACTGGAGTACTGTACATCTATATATCATCAAAACCTATGAAAGTAGCATTCCCAAACCTCACTACACTTGATCTGCGCAGCAAATGACCCACCAGAACCACCTCTTCTCGTCGCGAGTCCGAGCTAATAAGTATAAATAAGAATAATTCTACCAATAATTAGGCACTAAGTCTCCACAGCTATAGCTAGTTTCCAATCTCTTTGTTACTGGTAGAATATTTAGAATCTTCCAAATGTATCCGAGGCTGATCTTCACAAAGATACTCTCACAGACGGATGTTAAACATAGGATGACCATTCCAATGGAGAGCTTCAATGTTGTTTTCCAAATCCCTCAGGGAAAACACTCCAAACTATTTGTTTTTATTGACATGATCGATACTGGTCGCCCCTGGAGCTTCCGATGTTCCACAAGGAAGAAAGATGTCCACCCCAAACCAGTCTTCACATCAGGCTGGATTGAATACGTCAGACGAAAGGGTCTCAGAGAAGGCGATCAAGTCAGCTTCTTTTTCGTGCAGAAAGATGGAGAGGAGGGTCTGCGATTCGGAGTTCACGCACAGAAAAAACTCAGGTTATGGGGTAAAAATTGTTGGACTACTCCTTTTTGAAGAAGAAGAAGCATCTAGTCCAGGGCGGCACAGATGAAATTATAAGTTTCGAAACGTCCTGTATTCCTATACTACGTACCTTTAGTTTACTTCTAGAATCAGTTTTTGTTCTGGTTTGAATTTCCTGCTTGTGTGCTTGAAAGTCTTCTTTTGTTATGCATATGTCTAGTCTTGAGTCATTTCTGAACTCGGACTTGAACCATCTTTGAGTTCCTTCTGAGCTCCACAAAAGATCGTTCCCCGTACTATCCTACACCGATCATCCAAAGATTTAGTCTACTTCTTGAAGTCTCATTTACTTTAGATTCCTGAAAATCATACAGGACTAGGTAAGTATAAGAGAAATGTTTCAAATTTTCGCAGAGATATTTCGTTTCTCTTTTGTTGGTTCTTGCTGCATTAGTTGGTCTTGTCACTTGCTACGTGCAATTCTTTTCACAAGGCTGTTCTGTTCTAAATTCTTCTAGCTAGGCGATCGCACTGACAGGTAAATCTGTTAGAAAAACTGGATTTAATTAGATTTCTTTTCTTCTTTAATCTATAATATGTGATGTTTTCAATAATAGTAGAAGGGAAAAAAAACCCGCGCTATTTATTTAGTGGCAAAGAAAATTGCCTTACCAGATAAGAATTCTTATCTGATAATGTTGTTTATAACATTAATAATGCCTTGTGTTTTCTAACCGGCTGTTTATATTTTTATATATTTATTTATTTTATATCAGATTAATAATTATTTTTCATCAAAACAATATTATTTTGTTAAAAAAAATTAATATTAACATAGTTGTATTTCATCAAGTTTATGTTAACTCACTAAATTAATTGGGTTTTTAATGTTAATATATTTTCTAATTTAATTAGATACCATTCGTCTTTGGCTTAATTTCAAGTCATAAGTTTTTTATTTCAATTTCTTCAGCTGGGTATAATAATTATACTGATGGTAAGATAGAAATGGGCTCAAAATCGCAATATCATAATCAATGTTAATATAATAGCTTGGTTAAAAGATATAAAATGGTCGCCATCATGGATTAAACAAAAGGTTCACGTGGGCCCTTCCATATTATTATTTTTTATAAAAAAAACATGCATTGGTAAATTCTTACAAGAACTGCATTACGCTTCTAGATTATACCATGAATCTTAGCGCATGTTCTTAAAATCAAAGACCGTACAACTTATTTGTTTATTTATTTATGTCACAGTCAAACTTGTTCAGATGGTGGCGTTTATAATTGATGCGGGATCGCATGTTTGTTTTTGTTTTTTATTTTTAAATGTATTTTTTAAAAAAATAATTTTTTTATATTTTGTATTTTAAATTGAATTTTTTAGTTTTTTCGAATTATTTTAATATTCTTGTATAAAAACTAATTTTAAAAGAATAAAAATTTTTTTTTAATATTTTATTAAATATATTTTAAAAAACAACCTGAATCCGCCACAAACTAGCTCTTATCACCTTGTGTATATAAACAAGACGCTAAATTGTAATTATATATTTTATGGTGACAACACCGATTCGACAATTACCCTTAGTTTGACTGTGTTCAATGTTATGCACTACCACGGGTTGCATTCCAGTACATTTATTTTGCTTTTTTGGATTCTGTTTGAAAATGATTTTTAAGTATTTTGTTTTTATATGTTCTTGGATAATTTTGATAGATAAATGCTAAAATTATTAAAAAAATCACATAAAACAAAAAAATAATTTGATGTATAATTTTTATAAAAAAATATATTACCTAGTTTTATAAAGATGCATATATTACCTAGTTGTCCCAACACAGAAAGAAAATATAGAAAGAAAGGATTATGATGATGACGGAGAAGAAGCAAGCACGAGGGTTAATGTGTTTCAAACAATATTTTATAAAAGTATTTTTAAAAATAATTATTTAAAATTTATTTTTTTATGTTTTTGTATTATTTTAATGTATTAGTATTAAAATTAATTTATTTTAAAAAAACTCAAAAAATTACTTGGCTGATAATGAACCTCTCTCGCAAGTAATCGTGCGCTTTGCTTACGAATTGTAGAGAGAAACCAGGCTTTCTGCTGGGTTGAAAAAAAAAAAACATCAAACGTCGTCGTGCGATGCCGGGGAGAGAGGACTGTCTTGTCGAAGGTCCACTTGCATGCTCTGATGCTGTCTCATGTCACGTGAATTGCTGAGATTCTTGCACTAAAAAAACTAATGATTGGTGTGCATGTGTCTTTTCAAATAATTTATTATTTTCACTTTTTATTTTTTAATGGATAAGTGAACACCTGTCCATCTGACTAACAGACAAATATTACAGCTAGATTATTAAAAGCAATGAGATAAAAAATCAACTAAAAATTAAATATAAACATGTAGTTTTTATTTTTTTCACTAGAATTCACTTTCTTAATTTACCATGTTTATGGGTAACCAATATTATTATATAATTACATTATTAAATCATTTAGATTTATTTAACCTATTTAAATCAAATAACTCAAGTTTTAAAAATAATATTACTTGTTTGAATAATTTTATTAAAAAAATTAAAATTGATACGAGCCACCAATTTAGGAACCCATTGTTCTATTAACAATACTTATTTTATTTCTTAGCATTTTTTTCAACGAAACTTGAGAAATAAAAGATGGGTGATCTTGTATGGGTTCTTCAAATCTTAATTCTATATCAACAAAATAATAATTATTATCTGATATTATATGATATAATATAATAAAGTCTTAATCCCTCCAAACTTTACCTTGATTTTTTCTATTGCTTTCACTTTCTTTTCACCATGTCAGCAGCTTAACATGCTTCGATTTTCTTTTTAATCCTTTTTTAGGCACACTCATAAAAAGAAAATATTCAACTTTAGGCGTTAGGCAGAGGTGCTGACGTTGAAGGCGAGGGCTGTCCCTACGTCACTACGACCAAGCAGAGAATCTACGGCTTTCGCGCGATTGAACAAAATTCTAAAATAATTACGATCTTTTTGATGTAATAATTTTGATAGTTAATTAGATAGTGAGGGCCGAGGGGTAGCGTTGTTAAATCTAGCTAGCTAGGTTTTTAGATAAATCAAATATAATATTAAACCAGTCAAACCTGTTTTATTGGCTGATTTTTTAATAATTTATTTGATATTGTGTCAAGATAAATAAAATATAAAATTTTATTGTTTTAACAAAAACAATTAACTTAAATGACCGGATAAGTTTTAGTTAAAATATTATAATTATAATAATTAATTAGAAGGTTAGAAAAAAATCAAATTACAATAACATACAGAATTAGCTGGTCTTTATGTAATATTTGTGGTTTTTAGTACTTCAAATATTTTTTTTAAGAAAAAGATTTTAATCTCTACCATTAAATGCAAATTAAATGATTGGGATTTGTTATTTAATATAAGCGTATATCCAAGGACTCGTCAGCAAGGGGAGCAACATCACGCGATGCCTAACGCCCTACAGCATGACGACATAGCTGATACGGAACAATCATGCTCTTAAAATTCTCATGTGTGGGG
>NW_011499876.1:403255-415335 GCF_000495115.2 Populus euphratica | reverse complement strand
TTAAAAATAAAAATATATTATTTTAATATATTTTTAAATAAAAAATAACATCTACAACTATACTCTCAACAATTAATTTTACAGAGGACCTCTAGCTTCAATTGTTTGCAGGGTGATTTTCGTGCGCACAAAGACAGAAGGTGCAAACAACGAAAGGCGATATTGAACCAATAATTTTTTCAATCAAACATGATAATCTTTTTGAAATAAAAGGAGCACTCTCTTTTCTTGTCAATTTCAAAGACGAGATTTGTTGTTGATGGGTCAAAAGACAATAGTGTTGGATTTGAGTTGAGAATAGTAGCTAACTCTTGTTCTGCATCTGTACACTATACAAGCCACACATGTGATAACACTTGTTGTCCCAGCTATGATTGTCGCATCCATCAATATTCAAATAACATTTTAGCTTATTTTAGAACAAGCCAAGACATATATATAATGTTAAAGATTGATTTTTTTAAAAAAATATTGATGCATTTAGTTAAATATTCAACTTTTAAAATAAAAAAAAGTTACGTGTTGATGGTTCACCATCCTAGCCAATACTAGTAGAAAGCATGGCATGTTTGTCGGACTTGGTTAATAAAAAAAGTGAGTTAAAAGGTTATTGAATTAATTATGGAAGATTTGATATATTTATGTTAATTTTAATTTTATAAAAAATAATTTTTTAAAAAATCTAATAAATTTAATCCAGTCATTGACCTATTATCAATAATAAATATATTTATCAGACTTGATTTACAAAAAATAAACGAATTAGACTTTAAGGAATTAGTTGATATGTATTTAAACTGATTTAATTATCTATAATTAAAAAAAAACTAATAAGTTATTAAGTTGAATTATAGAATTTAGATTTATCTAGGTTATTTTTTTTATTAAAATGATAATGTTTTTATTTTTTTAAATAATAATTGAAATTCATCTGGAAGTTTTAACAGGGTTTAGTTTAATCAACCGATATCTAAAATCTTAACCCAATCAATATTCTTTCAATTCAGCTTAAATTTGTAATAAAATTAAATTTGAAATAAAGTTTAACCACCATGATAGCTTCAATTTTTGTAGAAGAATCACACGAATTATCGTCATCATCACGATAACTTTTTAAATGATCGCCCGAAATGACAATAATGTCAAAGAAAGAGAGAGGATAACTTCACGCATCTTAATAATATCTCGCAGAAACATTGGACTCAGTGCTGGTGATGGACTGAAAACATGTTGTCAATAAACAGTGTTGACAACACTTGCAGTCACATCCAGAATCCACGAGAGTTCGTGCGCGCGCGCGCGCTTGGTGTCTTTGCTAGCAAACACTGAATTTGACCAAACATTTTAAGTAGGTAAAACGCTAAATCTTTCATGTTTATGTAATAAGAACACCTTTTATACTAATTAACAAGACAACTATTTACTTAAATGATTCATAGATAGCAATGAGAATTTTTAGAAAACGAGGACCGGTTCTTGATTCATTTCATAAATAAGAGTTTTATTTAGGTATGTAAATTAAATAAATTTTTTTTTTAATTGAAAAGTATTTTTTTAATAATAATAAAATATTAAAAAATTTAAAATTTTTTTTATCAAATAATCACGGACTAAATTAAAATACTATTGAGTAGATGAATCTCAGTTAATTTAATTAGTCTAATTAGATTTTTAATAACAAGGTTAATCCAATTAAGTCTAGCACAAATCTAAATTAGCTGAATAAAAAAATTTTGAAAGAAACAAAACGATACTATTTTAATAAAACTGACAGCTCGTGGATCGATTCAATATGTCAAGTGTGATTTTAAAAGCGTCGCACGTCATGTGCAGCCAATGTTTTCCCGTCATGATTTTGGAATAGTTTTGTAGGCCCCACAGCACGAACTATAAAAAGCCTGGCAAAGAGAAACTTCTCCACCATTGCACATCAACTTCTCCCAAAAAAAAAAAAAAAAAAAAACAAAACAAAAGAAGCTAGCAATGGAAAACTTCACAAAAAAACTCGACAGCACCGATGTTCAGAGAAGACTAACGCTTCCAGAAAATTGTCTAAAAGATTTCCCAAGAGACCATGAAGCAAATTTGAAGTTCAAAGACGAGGAGGGGCAAGTGTGGACCTTCCGTTGTAGAGTGTCACCAGGAAGGAGTTCAAAACCAGCCCTTTCTGGGGACTGGTTTTCATTTGTTCGTAAAAAGGGTCTCAGGACCGGCGACGTTATAGTAATCATCTCTGATAAAGAGAAGGATGTAGCGGCAGGAGAAAATTTCAAAATCAAGATTAAGAAATCAGCTTCAACACATCATCAAAACTAGTGATCAGGTGCTATATATATCTAGCCTGTCTCATCAAACTACCTGCTGGGCTTGCTTGAGCTAATCATCTGTAAGATGGTGCAAATCGTGAGAGGACAGAATCTTTTACCATCCGCGACGCTTGCATTAGACCTGTGACTCAACTTCCACCTCTGTTTCTTTACTGGGGGCTCTGCAGTGGCCGGTTCTTTAGATGCTCTTTCCAAGTGTCCCTATCCTGCGATACCGAATTGCAAAATTGAGTTCTTCTTCTTCTTTCTTTCCTTTCGGCAGCATCTGCAACTGCTTAATGATCAGACTGAGTAGCTACTGTATATAGGGCTTCGACTTTGTAATTCACTGTAAGGGTTGGGATGAACATTCCCTTATCTCAGGAGTGAGCTTTTGCTGTACATTTGCTGTTTGGAAATACAATTTTCCCTTTCAATATAACTAGAGAATTCCTTGTTCATATCTTCGTTTCCAGATAATGCTTGGATAAACATAATTAAGGATATTCACAATTTGGATCCTACACACATAAAAAGTAAGTTGGGACGCAAGACCTCTTCTTTTCAAGAAGAAGATCATTGATATTAATATTAGTTTAGTTACAGTTCATTAACACAGTTTGGATGATGAGATTACTGTAAATGTAGACAACATGGTAGTGTGGCTTGAACTTGGGATGGCTGATGAATGGATTATTTGGTGATTATTGATGAACTGTATAAGCTTAGATTTCAGTAACTTTGTAGGTGATTCGACGAAGGCTGATTGAAAGTTGAGTGTGATGGGTTGTTGTCTACTATTTCTCGATTCTTTCTCTGACCCCACTAATTATTTTACTGAATTTTAAAAGTTGGTGGTTAGATCATCGTGCGATTTAATAGTTTATCGCCATGACCTGCTTTATGTCTCACGGAAGAGCATTGATTTAGGCAGCAAGCGATATTTCACAATTCTGCGGAGTGATCATATCCTTATCTTTGGAATGAAAGTTATTAAACTATATATAAAGAACGGGCCTTGGTTTGTACAGTTTAATTTGAATTTATGAATTCAAAATGATGTTATTTTAAAATTATATTTTAAAATAAATTAAAAGAAAATTTCTTTTCTTATAGAAAGATCAAACCGGGTGGCTAACAAAGTTAATTGATTTTAATCAAATTTTCTCTTATTTAATTTAATTTAAAACTTAATTTAAGTTACATCTTGAATTGATAGGTTATTTGATCCACCCATCAACCCCATTAACCTATATGGGTTTCAGGCTTCGGATGATTAATTGTGATATTGATGGACTGCAAGCTTAGATTTCAATAACTTGGTGTGATGGCTTGTTGTCAGTATCTTCCATATCTCGATCCGACCCCACTAATTATTTTAGTGAATCGGAGCTGTCGGCTGGATCATCCTGCGATTTTAACAGGGTTATCGCCATGAACCGGCTTTAGTCTCACGGTCTCGCGTTCGACAGAAAGTGATATTCGACAAATGTGTGAAGTGGTCAATTAGAGAGCCCACGAAGCACCAACCCATCACATGGAAGCTTTCATTGGATGAAGCTTTTTCGGTTTAGTCAATGCATACGTTCTTGTCCTCGGTAGCTTTCTTCTTTTTCTTCGTTCGGTTTGGTCAAGCGTTTTCTTCTTTTCTTTCGATGAACACAAAAGACTAAGCATGATCTCCAATCCCATCAAAAGAAACAGTAAAACTTTCTTGCATTACTCATGATTCTTAAGGATAGCTTGGTGGGGTAGCTAAGCTTGGTCTCAGCTTCATCAATCTTTCGATCATTTCAACTTTTCGCTCGATCGATTCTTTTCTTTTCTTTTCTTTTCTTTTTATATATATGGTTTGTTTCTTTTGATTTTGTCGTGGATATATATGATGGGATATGTTTCCCAAGAGTCTAAGATTCTAGACATGGGGGGTCCCATTAGTGCAGCTCTTGCGATAAGGGATTCAATCCATGCGAAACCGCATGAATTGGACTAGTTTCTGCCGTGGCTTCGTCGGATTAATCATTTATGATTAGCATCGCTCAATCAGTACTATTATCTGAGATGATTTTTCAATTGATATTAATATCTTTATTTCCTGAAAAAAGTTATAATATTGCAATTTACATAAAAAAAAATGCTTGTCAAGAAATTTTACTGCTATACTAGAATTGTTATATGACATGGCTTGGGTAGCTGAGTTTACTTGTTAATTCGAGACTTAACTCAAGTTAAACATGTAAAAAAATCAGTTTTTCTAATCAAATAATTTTTTTTAATTTTTTTTTTAAAAGACAAAGCTTAATTGAACTAGATCAACTCAAATGGCCAAAAACCCAACTTTTTACAACTACTCAATTTGCAAAGTTAGCATTATTTAAATTTTAATTTAGATGATTAAGAAATTTTAAAAAAAATGTAGTCAAATTTTTAAATGAATCAACATTTAGTTAAAATAAAAAAGAGAGATGGCACGTCCATGAATTTGTTTTAAGCACTAAAAGATTTATTGAAGCAGCACTTTAAGAATATTTATATACCGAGTAGTTTATGTTGCTTTTGGTTTGACTATGATATAGAATCTTGGCCGATCCTATGAATAAGAATTACCGCAATCTTTGATAATTATTATTAATAAAAATGTTCACTCACCTTTTTATTACAATTAAGTATTTTATTATTGGAATAATTTTTTTCATTCTATATATATAACATATAATGATACGATTAAATAAATATATAACTTTATCAAAATTTACTAGTTGATTTTTTTATTTGACAATAAATACATAACATTTTCTATATTGGTTTGATGTGCTCGTAGAATTTTAATATTTTTTTAATAATAATATTAATATTTAAATTTAAATAAAACAAGTATTTTTAATCATAAAACTAATATTTCTTAAGGATTGATTACGAATTGATTGTTAAAGTCGTTGCCCACGAACCCTTGTGGGTCCAGATGGTGGGGTACATGCGAACAAAATACAAGATGGGCACGTGCAAGCCCAATAACACGTCAGATAGGCGGCTTGGCGTTCGTTATTGCGCGAGTCTTGTCTTGCTGGACACAACCGACCGATCAAATGATAGAAGGAGAATCTGATTGAGAATTTATTGATACTATGGAGATCTAATTGAATTGTCCCAAAAGATTGGGGACTATTATGAGGTTAACCCCTTGTTATTATCTATAAATAGAGTGAATAAGGCAGTGCTGCACTTCCAACACCAGCTCTCGAACTGTGAGAATCTATCTTAGATAATGCTAGGATCTCGCATACCTATCAAAATGCAAAAAAAGCTATTCAAAAAGACACTATCAAAGACTGACATTGCTTATAGAATGACAATTCCAATGGATAGCCTCTCCGCTTTCCAAATCCCAGAAGGAAAATACTCGAAAGAAGTTGTTGTCAAAGACATCACTGGTCGTCCATGGAGTTTCCGGTGTTCCACGAGAAAAAAAGATCCCCACCCCAAACCAGTCCTCTCTTCAGGCTGGATTAGGTTTGTCAAAGACAGGGGACTCAAGGAAGGCGATCAAGTCATCTTTTCTGTCTCGCACAATGATGGAGCTGAGGGTCCGCAATTCGGAATTGAAGCGCGGAAAAAAGTGACCAAGTTATTCGGTCAAGATATTTGGGGCAATCCTCTTTGAAGAAGAAGAAGAAGCTACGTACTGATCCAGGCATGTAAAACATGGGTGTATCTTCCATCTTGATTCTAGTATCAGCTGGTGTTTCTGAGGGTAGTGTTCTTACGCTGTAGTCTTGTTCCTGCTCTCTGTTTTCTCTCGGTGGTGAGGGTTTTGGCCGGCCGGGGATCTCAGAGGAGTTTGATATCCTTGCTGTACAAGTATTCAAAGTCGTTACTGCATATTTCCTCTTCTGTATGAAACTAGCTATGATCCTGAATATGTCTCGGCAAGATCTTGTAATCATGGGAGTGAAAGAGTGAACGCTCGGAAGCTCACCATGCCCATGGTTTTGGCCTGTAATTAAGCGAAACGTTTCAGACTTTTTCTTGGATTGCAAATTAATCTTATTTTTCTTCATTAGTTCCATAAATTAATTACCACTCCCCATCGGTTGTTTATTTCCATGGGCTCCATGAGATTAATTATCTCCACAAATGATGAAAAACACCTCATAAATCACATACATGGATTTAAGTCAATTAAACAAATTGTTTTTAATTAAAATATTTTTCTTTAATTGTTTGCTAGGTGACAAAGCTGACAGAGAAATCTGTGGAAAGATCCAATTCTTGTTTTTATGCCTTCTCTTTTTTAGCAACGAAAGACGGTAGGTTTTTTTTCTCTCTTTAAGAAAAAGTTCTGAAATTGTGGATGCTTCCGAAGCAGTGGTCGTATCACTTATCAGATTAGTACGCGTACTTATCATGCTGCCAAAAAATCAAACTCCCCTTGCAATTAGTTAATAATTCCAAGCAAATTTTCTAATTTTCCTATACTATAGATTAAATATCAACGGTTTGGTGTGTGTGAGATCCTTCAAACACGAGTAAGATTAATTAAAAGTTTTAAACAAATTCTTAATGGTAATGTTTTTGATTTAATGACCAATATCTTATGATCATGAATTAAATTCATCTTTTGCCTACCTTAATTTTTCATTTTTATTCTTTCTTAATTATTTATCTAAAAGTTTTATATTATCTTGATTTTTAAAAGAAAATATTTAATAAAAGTATCTTAGTTTTTCAATCTAAGGATGTTTAGTTTTTCAATCTAAGGATGTTTAATTAAGAGTGTGGTAATAATTGTTTTTTAAGGTATTTCTAGCTTGAAAATATATTAAAATAATATTTTTTATTTTTTAGAATTACCATATTAAAACAATAAAAAAACCCTAAGAAAATCTAATTTAAAGAAAAAAAAATCAAAATTTCTTAAAAAAATAAATTAAAATACAACACCAAATAAGCATTTAGCTGGCAAAGACACCTAGCATGAGAGAAGATGGTTAAATAGTTCCATTTAATATTTCTTGTCATTTTTCTTTCAATGGACATACCATAATAATGCTCAAAGTCAAACGAATTGAAGATAACTATAAATGTTTATGTTATCATAGTCATTAAACTAATATTAATGGCCTTGAAAAAAGCTATTAAAAAAAGATATGGCCCTACCGTATTGAAAAAAGTTATTAAATTGCTTTTCCAATATATTTTTAAAAAAGAAAAAAGATAGTTATTTTAATATGTTTTCCAATCTATTAAACTCCTTTGTACGGTGACGTCCAAGACTATCCAAGTTACAAGAGAGCACATGATACTTCTTTATTTATTTATTTTTATTTTTTATACAGAAGACATGTACGGTGCATGCTTTTAGCATAGCTACTCAATCGAAGTTTTATTTATTTATTTATGTTGTCGATTGTGCTTATTAAAGTTGCACTAATTGATCTTATGTCAGTAACAATAGTTAAATGGCCCAACTCGGCTCATGTGATTTAGATTATAAATTGAGCGAATTAATTTGTGAGTTAATAATCTGGGTTTATTGAATTTCTTTTAATTTTTTAAAACAGTATTATTGTTAAAATTTAAAAAAAATAACATTAAAATAGATCATATTTTTTTACAACTTTCATGAAGTTACTTAAATCATAAGTTAACGAATTATATTCTTTAAATTTAATTCGATTAATAATACAAATAATTCTTTAAAAATAATCAATCTGCTTCAAAACTCGATACAAGATCCCAGAGGATGCTTCACTGGATCAACAGGCAGGCTATTTGCTTCTTCTTCTTTTTTTAAGAAAAAAGAAAAAGATTGAAACTTGTGTCAGGGGACGGTCCATATTAACCATACATCGGACGGTCCATATTAACCATACATCGACAGAACTATGCTTCGAGTGGGGCTGAGAAATCATCGAACGTTCTCTCACTGTTTTCGCATCACCGGATGAAAGAAAACAAGAGGTCGTTCGATTCTTTTATGAGACAAAATTGTCGTCTACGTGGACCTTGGAGTTCGAGCCTTTTTTAACGCCTTTGTCCAAGCCACATCAGCACCGCGCGACAACTCCAAGGACCTCGTCATATGACCGATCAAAAAGGCAAATGATTCGTGCGATTAATCCATCAACTTCTTTTTTAATATCTTTTAGATTATAAAAAATAACATATCATTTCGTGCGATTAATCACCATGTCCCCGCGGTTTAGGAGACTCGATATTATCATTATTTTTTTATTACAAGTGATTTTAAAAAATAATATATCATTTTTTTATATTTTAGTGAATCGGAGCTGTCGGCTGGATCATCGAGCAATTTTAACAGGTTTAGACTCACGGTCTCGCGTTAGGCAGAAAGCGATATTCGACAAATCTGCGAAGTGATCAATTAGAAACTTCTATTGGATGAAGCTTTGTTCGGTTTGGTCAGTGCATCCGTTCCTGTCCGTGAGAAATCGCATGAATTCGACCGGTTTCTGCCATCGCTTAGACAAATTAATTATTTATGATTAGCATCTCTTGTACCAAGAACACAGAATTAAGGAATAGTATCTGAAATGATTTTTCAATTGATATTAAAATATTTATTTAAAAAAAAAAACTTGAGATTGAATCGTTATAGCATATCCTTGAAGGAATTAATTTTTTACAGTAAAAATCTACAATAAAAAAATAATTTTATCTCTTGATCGGCAAAATAACATCCATTAATTCTTGATATTTTTAGTCAATGAGCTTTTTAAACTTTGATTTTATTTTCAAACAAGTAATGGATTCATTACCTTTGAAACCAAAAACAATTGTAGCATTTAATTTAAAGCAATATATGAAAATTTTTTGTTTTTTTAATTAAGTTTGTTTTTTCATTTTTTTTATAAAACTATTCTAATATTATGTCTCAGGATTATGAACTCAACAAGTTTATTAGTTTGATATGCATTTTTTTTATTGCCTTTTAATCTATTTTTATCTCAAGTTAATAACCAAAATTTTTAATTTAAAAAATAAATAAATTTGTATTGTCTTAGTATCTTTTCTACGATAAACAAATAAATAAAAAGTCCACGATATAACATAGATCACCTATCTAATGGGTTTTAAATTAGTTTGATTTGACAGTTTAATTCAAAAAACATGTAATAGATTCTTAATTCAAATTAAATTTTAAGTTGAACTAGAAAAAATATTAACAAGAAAAGAACTAGTTAACTTGGTCAAGTTTTCAGCAGTCAGTAATTGTTTTCATAAAAATAATTTTTATGTCTGAAATTTTTTTGTCTTTTTAATTAAGTTTGTTTTTTTATTTTTTTATAAAGCTATCCTAATATCATGTCTCGAGATCATGAACTCAACAAATTTATTAGTTTGATATGCATTTTTTTTATTGCCTTTTAATCTATTTTTATCTCAAGTTAATAACCAAAATTTTTAATTTAAAAAATAAATAAATTTGTATTGTCTTAGTATCTTTTCTACGATAAACAAATAAATAAAAAGTCCATGATATAACATAGATCACCTATCTAATGGGTCTTAAATTAGTTTGATTTGACGGTTTAATTCAAAAAAGTGTGATAGATTCTTAATTCAAATTAAATTTTAAGTTGAACTAGAAAAAATATTAACAAGAAAAGAACTAGTTAACTTGATCAAGTCTTCAGCAGTCAATTACATTCAATTTAAATTTAACTATATCAATAATTGTTTTCATAAAAATAATTTTTATGAATTGATTCAATAACTGGTGAGTTAATGTAATAAGTAAATGATTCAATCCCTTTTGAATTTCTTGACTAAGTGTGTCCACAATGGTTTGATTTTTTATTTATTAAAAAGAAGGTATATATGGTCAAAAGTTTCAATAAATATGACGTGTAACAGCATTTCGAGCGACAATTACATAAAACAAGCAGAGAAATAATCGACTAAGTTTTTATTAATTCTAAAGCTATAAAGATGTGATAAAAAGATATATACTTTTTAGTTATTGTTTGGAAGGATCTCATTGCAAAGACAAAAATCGGCATACCATCATATCAAATACCATCATTAGATATTGCAAAAAAGAGAGATGGCACGTCCATGAATTTTTTTTTAAGCACTAGACGATTAATTATTTAAATAAATATAGAACTTTATACAAAATTTACTAGTTGATTTTTTTATCTGACAATAAATATATAACATTTTCTAGATAAATCTAAATGTTAATGGTTGATTTACTAGTTGATTTATTATTATTAATAATTCTTTAAAATATTAATATTAATATTTAAATCTAAATACAACAAGTATTTTTAATCATCAAACTAATATTTCTTAAGGATTAATTACAAATTGATAATTAAAGATGGTGGGGCACATTCGAACAAAATACAAGATGGGCATTGTCACGGGGTAATTTTTCGCTACGCGCTATTAACACGTCACGTCAAATAGGCGGCTTGGCGTTCGTCAGTGCGCGAGTCTTGTCCTGGTGAACACAACCGACCAATCAAATGCTTTCTTACTTGTGGTTTCAGACTTAGGTTGGCCTCTTCGAGATAAAATTCTGCTATCTTACGTAAACATGGATTTGTTTAGATTATTTTAATATGTACATATTTTAATATGTACATATTAAAATATGTACATATTAAAATAATCTAAACAAATCCATGTTTACGTAAGATAGCAGAATTTTATCTCGAAGAGGTTATTTCCTCTCTATGCATTCTATTCTCTATGTATTCTCCCTATACAACAAAGAATTACCAACACCATTTGTAGCCAAGTATGTGAGCTGCAGGGCACCTCCCCAATTCCTTCGCTGCCGAATTCGCAACTGCGTGCAGGCCCCAATGTCTGCACTGCCGCATTCGCATCTGCGTGCAAGCTAGCCAAATCTTGCGCTGCCGAATTCCCATCTGCGCGCAAGCTCCCAGTGTCTGCGCTGCTGAATTCCTTGACAGCCCCAATTCTCGTCCGCCCATATCCCAGACGAGTTTTCCTGTCTCGCTTGGACATTCCATCGCCAAGCCCATAGACATCACCAATCCGTGCTGCCGCATTCCTCGACAGCCCCAGTCCTCGCCAGCCTATGCCCCTGACGAGTTTCCTTGTCTGGCTTGAACATTCCATCGCCAAGCCCATGTTTGTCAACATCCTGCGCTACCCCGCATTTCTCGACAGCCCCAGTTCTCGCCAGCCTATGCCACTGACGAGTCTTCCATTCTGGCTTGGACATTCCATCGTCAAGCCTAGCATTTTATGCTGCCGATGTTTCCTTTGACAAACTTACAGTCGCATAAATCTGCGCTGCTAATATATCCCATCGTTGGCATGGCTGCCAGCACCCTTAGGCCTGGTATTGGACAGCATGCCTTAGGTGTGCACCCCGTGCATATTTAACACTGTAACAGGCACTTGCAAGCCTATTAACACGTCAGATAGGCGGCTTGGCGTTCGTTATTGCGCGAGTCTTGTCTTGGTGAACACAACCGACCAATCGAATGCTTTCTTACTCGTGGTTTCAGACTTAGGTTGGTCTATTCGAGATAAAATTCTGCTATCTTACGCAAACATGGATTTGTTTAGATTATTTTAATATGTACATATTAAAATATGTTTTTTAAATATTTTTATAAAAATATATTTTAAAAAATAATTATTATTCTAATTCTAAACAGACGCTTACAAGCCTAGACAAATCTTAAAAAAGTATTTAACCTATAAAAATAATCTATATAGTATTTAATCTTCTAGCCACCAAATTGTCGTCTTCTTGGACCTCCGAGA
>NW_011499876.1:360556-402943 GCF_000495115.2 Populus euphratica | reverse complement strand
TTTTACAAGTATTTAAAAAAAATCAAATTTTTTTATTTTCGTTGTTGTTTTAAATTAATATTTTTTTAGTATTTTTATATTACTTTGATGTGTTTATATAAAAAATAATTTTTTAATATTTTTTCAAATTAAAAACCCACCAACACTTCTAAATACAAAATACAGCCTAAGATTCTGCATGAATTGGACCGGTTTCCGCTGTCGTTTAGCCAGATTATTTTTTCTTAGTTCATCATGTGGTCCTAACACTAGGTGTCCCCACAAAATCAAACTTCCACGGGCTTAAGGCTACAAGCCGAAGTGCAAGCCCAGCGGCATAATTTCAGAGAAGCCCAGCTGCATAATTTCCGCGATTTACTTCGGTAATGTGTCTTGATTATTGAAGATAAACCAAATGAGTTAAATTATAATAAAAAAAATTTAAATCACATTAATCATTTTCTTTAACTTCATTTATCAATTGTTATCCACATAAGTTTTACAAGATATGCACAAGCTATTAATAAATTTATGTTTTTTAATAATGAGAATAATCGAAATTATATTTATTAATGAAGTATTCTTCGGGTATTTGAGCATGTCTAAAAAGTTGTTTTTGATATATCTGTAAATATTAAAAATATTATTTTATATTCAATAGCCTTGAAAATATTTGGCATGTGAGATGATCAGCTTCCGAACGTCCTGGATTTCCTTACTACCTTAATTTAGTATATAATTCTAGACTGATCAGTTTTTGTCTAGTTTCCTTCTTGTCTTTGAACAATGATCGTGATTCCAACGATGGTATTATTCCACGGAAATGTTCATGTTTTTTTTTCCTTACAAGATGTGTTTTGATATTGTAATAATTTTCATGAATGTAGTTTAAAAAAATTATTTCATAAAAATATTTTTAATTGAGACTAGTTTGATAAAAATATATATTTGATTAAAAATATAGTTGAAATTAAAATTGAATAAAAAATATTTTAATATGTTTGTTTAAAAATGTTTTTTATATTAAGATTTGATAGAAAAATGACTGAAAAAGATTTATATTAATATTGTTAGTTTTTAATTAAAATATTATAGATTTAATTATGATTATATCTTGAAATGAATAATCTTTTATGAAAAGGTTCTTGTTCTATTGTTCATTAAACTATTTATAATTATATTGTGTAGAAAATCTATTTGAGAAGGTCTTTAGTATTCATAATTTTTTGAGCGTGTAACAATATCAACCAAAAAATCATCATGAACAAAATTGAGATTACAATAAAATTTTACAAATACTACATCATCTTACAATCTCTTCTAATATAATTATGTTATGCTATTGATACCATTATAACTTGAACTTTTATTTTGTATGGATAAAGGGGCATGTTTTGAAAATTTTTTCATCTTTACTTCCACACTTCAAAAGAATGTTTTATCATATTATGTAGCAATGAGTGTTCAAAATTAAATACTTTTTTTGTTGTTGTCCACGATACCTAAAATCTAATAAGTGATACCTCTCATCTTGTATGGACTTAAATACCTATTGGGATTTCCAATATCAATCAAATAATATTTATCTATAATTAAAAATAACATTTTAAATTTGTAATAAAAATACAAATTACTACACTTATATTAGCATTCAATTTCTATCATATAACTACCTTCCCGTGTTTTAGAAACACTTATACTACTATAGTTAGTATCCTTGAGAAAACTACATGTATCATGGGCACTACCATTTTATTTTATCCATACAAATATAAACTGCATGACAAAATTAAGGGTAATTATATTTGGATAGGTTAAGTTTTTATAAAAAAAAAAGCACCCAAACTTATTTTTTTTTTAAAAAGCCCAAAACCGGTTCAAACCAACTGATTTTTGTTCGATTATTTTTGAAAAAACCTGTTCAACCGGTCTGGCTTGATTTTTTCTATTTAGCTTGGTTTTTTTCTAGGTTTGGCTTGGTTTTTTTTTTTGGCATGGGTTCTGTTTAATTTTTTTAGTTTTAGCCTTATAAAATCGAAACTGAACCAATTTATTTTTTAAAAATTCTAATTGGTTTCATCAAGTTTTTTTCACAGTTTGGTTTTTTTAGTTTTCTCAATTTATTTAATTTTTTAATTTTTTTGCTCACCCCTAGTCAAAACTATAAGTAGTCATTACATTTTGTGTCGGTCACCTTTTCTTTTAATAAATGAAATTTGATTTTTGGTTGATATGAAAGCATGTATATATGTTCAATCAATTGCACCAATATAATTTTACATGAAAAATAATAACAATTAGATTGTAATTACTTACCGGCATTCATAAAACAATTTAGTTTCACTTTGACAACATTAAAAACATTTATCTTACCTCGAAAGGAGACATGTATCTTGAATTCATTGTAGTGTTTGTAAAATCAAGGTCTTCTCGTTTTATAAGATCTACCACAAACAAATATATTGCTTTTAAAACTTCTTTAACGAATCTATTAATAATTTCACCTAAATATTAAAATCTCTCTTGAACTTTCCTATTCAAAACCTCTAATGCTATTATGTGTGTTTGTTTGTTTGTGTGTGTGTGTGTGTAATATCACTCATTCTTTTTTAATGTTTTAACTCATGTTATGATTCTAAATTATCACAAACGCACGACAAAGTTAGAGTGTTTATCCTAAACATATTGATACATCCTTTTCAATATTCTCTTAAAATTTCAGTCAACCAATGCATAATTGTATTGTATGGAAACATACATGTTTCTTTATATATATTACCATTGAAATATCATAAACAGAAATGCTAACTAATTTTATTATATATTTTTTCTGTAAAAAAATGAAAACTATCTTTAAATTATCATATTTGTTTTTTAAATTTGTTGTATTTTTTTATAAAAATATTTAAAGTATTTTAAATAGGCATGCTAATTAATGTTTTTATATTTTTTTTATTTCCTGTGAAAAAATTTTTAATCAATCTTTAAGGCATACAAAAATCCTAATTATGTTTTTAAAAAATAGTTTTTTATTTTTTAATAAAAAAATAAAACTACCATTAAAATTATCCTTAAAACATTATAAAAAGAAATCCTAATTAATTTTTTTATATTTTATTTTTATAAAAAATATTTAAACTACTGTTGAAGTTTCTCATAAAAAATGCTAACTATTTTTTATAATTATTTCTTTTTATTTTTTCTATAAAAAAACATTAAAACTATCTTTAAGGTATCCTAAATAATATCTTTATTATTTAATTCTAACTTTTTATAAAAATAAACATTTAAACAACTCTTGAAGTATCCTAAACATAAATAATAAATGTTTTTTATTTTTTTGTAAAAAAACATTTAAACTACCCTTAAAGTATCATAAATAATATTTTTTTATAATTACTTTTTATTTTTTATAAAATAAAAGTTAAACTATCTTTAAAGTATCCTAAATAGAAATTCTAATTAATTATTTTAATTATTTTTATAAAATAAAATATTTTAACTGCCCCTAAAGCATTTTAAACAGAAATGTTAATTACTTTTTTTAATTTTATTTGTTTTTTCTAAAAATAATCTAGCTATCCTTGAGGTATTCTAAATAGAAATCTCAATTACTTGTTTATTTTTTTTTTATAAAACATTTTAAACTACCCTTAAAATATCACAAGTAGAAATGCTAATTAATTTTTTCTTTATTGTTTTTATTTTTTTATAAAGAAAATTAAAAAAATCCTTGAAGTATCCTAAATACAAATCCTAATTGTTTTTTTATAAAAAAATAATAATTAAACTATCCTAGAAGTTTTATAAACAAAACTATTAATTATTATTTTTGTAATTTTTTTATTTTTGCTATAAAAAAATTAAATATATCCCTAAAGTATCCTAAATAATTATTTTATATATATATATAAAAGTTAACATTTAAACTATCATTAAGATATCCTAAATATAAATCCTAATGATTTCTTTTAGAATATATATATTTTTTAATTTTTAGAAAAAAAATTTAAACTACCTATTAAGTATCATAAATAATTTTTTTATAAATAATTTTTATTTTTTATAAACAACATTTAAATTACCCTTAAAGTATTTTAAACGTAAATGCTATGTTTTTAATTTAAACTATCATTAAAGTATCCTAAATAGAAATCTGATTTAATTTTTTATAAATTTTTTAATTAAAAATATTTAAGCTATTGTTTTAATATCATAAATAAAATTCTTATTTTTTATTTTTTATTTTTTGTAGGCTCTTAGTTTTGATAATCAAGTCAAAACCAAGAAACTGGAATTTGACGGTTAAGCATGACGCAAAAGCAATGAATCTGATAGTAATGATAGATCCAAAAGTAGTGGATCTGATAGCCAAGATACAGTAACCTTAGGTCTAGTGGATATGCCAGATCTAAGAGCCTTGGGTCTAACAACCATGCTAGATCTAATAATTGACTTTTTTATTTTTGGTTTGAAATCTTGCCTGGCCTATGTTTTTTTTGCAATGGGGAGCATGATTTTCTAGGAGGGGTATGGTAAAGAGGGATAGAGGGAAAAACCCTTTTCTGGAGCTTCTCTGTGAGTTTCCTCAGTACACACGTCTTACCATTATGTCTACGGTGGCGAGGCAAATGGAAAGACCCTCCATAAGAAGGCTTTTGGTTCTGTTCTGATGCCATATGCTCCACTTGAATGGTGATGGTGATGCCCACTTGTGAGCGCGTGCCTAACATGCCTTAGCCGTTACACTACTCCAATTACTTTAGCATATATTTGAATTATTTCAAAGAAAATGAAAAGATGGAGAAGCCCTTAACTATATTCTTAACAAGTTTATTTGACAAGGATAATTCTATCATTATAGAGCTTAAATTATAATGATCTGTATTTAAATGAACAGTAAAAAGATGAACAAGAGTAGTTTTAGTTTTCTTGGTAATTGTTGTATGGCAAATTTCAATATGCTCATTTATTATTTACATATTTTGTTATCTTTTATATAGATTTCAAGCGTCAATAATTTTTTAATTTATTTCATTTTTTTATCTGTTATTTGTAACATTTTGATTCCATTGTTGTTGTTACCTATTTTTTGGTTCTCCACAAAAAATAAAATATATATATATCAAAAAAATATATTTGTAAGGAATAATAATAAAAAAAAAGAGCGAGAAAAGGATGTTGGAACTACCATAAAATGGCTAGGAATTGGTTGAGGAGGTTCATAAATATAAGAATTGAAATTTGACATTATATTTTTGACTAGTTAGAGCCATGTTGATAAAAAAAATTCAAGTTAAGAAAAAAAAATCTAAAATTAGATGTTTATGAACTCAATTAAATTTTATCTAAGGTTTAATTAAATTTATGTAGGGTTTGATTGTAAGAAAAATAGATTTTTAAATCAATTTAGGCTTTTATTAGATGAAATTAAACCTCTGATGTCCAATTATAATCCTAAAGAGTTGATTTGGCTAAAGGAGGGGCTTCATTGTATAATTATTAGAAGTTTGATGGTCAATTATGGATTTAATTGAAACAATCCAAAAATAAGGACCAAACTGGAAAAGATACTAAAATCAAGGGATCCAATTATGATTTTTTCAGGGGGTTTGATTACAAAATTGCATAAACATCCAAGGACCAAATCGGAAATATCAGTTAAAATGGAAAAACGGTGCCGTTTCACTCAAAGCTATTCATTGTCTTCTTCAAATAAAACGGCTGGCAATAAAAACAGGGTAAGCATTAGCGGCAGAGACAGCGAAGCTGTAGTCAAGGGGAGGCACGTCTCGCGGCTGATGTTCCTCGCCGCCGTGATGCACGCCTAACGTTACCTTAAAGCATGCATCTTCTGGCTATAAAAGACAGAGGAGAGACGGACAGAAAAAAAGGAGAAAGGGGGAGAAAACCAGGAAGATAGAGAAAAAACAGAGAGGATCCGTAGGAGAAGAAGAGAAAACAGGAGGAAAGAACGGGAAAGAAAGGGAGAAAACGAAGAGGGCAACGAGACAGGAAAAAAAAAGAGAGAGAAGAGAGTGTAAAGAAGAGAGAGGCAGAGGGAGAGGACGCGACAGGGAAAAGAGAAAAAAAAACAGAAGCAGGGGGAATGTAAGGAAGAGAGAAATAGAGGAAGGAAGAGCATAAGAAAGTAAAAAAATTAGCAAGAGAAGAAAGCAGAAGGAGGAGGATAGAGGAGAGCAGACAGGAAAAGAAAGAAAAAGGGAAAGAGAGAGAGACGTGAGTTTGAACAAAAAACAGAGGAACGCATAACAACCCGAAGCAGCGAACGCAGATAGCAGAAGAGATCAGCACCACCATCTTCTTCATCTCTCAAGCACCCGGTATGTTTTACTTCCTTCCACAGTCTCTGTGATAAGAAGTGTTGCCTGCGTTTCGGGTTAATTGGCAAGAAGGAGATGAACAGTGCGAAGGTAATTTAATTACCTTCACACTGTTCATGCACGCGTAAAATTTTACGCGTGCATGAACAGTGCGAAGGTAATTAAATTACCTTCTAGGCTGGCTGAGCCCAGCCCAGCCACATGGGCCGGGTTGGGCTCAGCCCTAAAAAAAGAATTTCTTCAAAAAAATAATAATTAAAAAATCTGTGATTTTCCAAATTTTTTTACTGTATTTTGATCAATTTTTTTTTTATATTATAAATATATAAATCCGATATTAAAATACTTGATTTTTATTAAAATATTAAAAAAATTAAACATATATTTTTTTATGCATACAACCAAGTCTCTCTAAAAAAAAATCATATTACATCTTCATACAAAAAAAACGTTTTAGCATGCATTTTGGATTTAATAACCGGTTTATTAAAGTCACAAGAACTGGCCAATATTTCAAAAATTTCAAAAAAAAATATTTTGTTTTATTTTAATATTTGTGGTTAAGACCTTATACGTAAGACGTATCCCGGATATTAAATTCTTTTGTTGGCATTAGAATGGTTAGGTTTTATCCAATAAGACAAGGACCTCCTTACTGAAGAGAATTTTTCTTAAACCATAGATGGATCAACAACTAGAAAACAAGATAAAACCTTATATTTTATTAGACAATTAAAACGATGCAGCCTACCTTAGGTAGGATGTATTTGGGGTGCTAATACTTTCCTTTTATGCAATCATCCTCGTACCCGATCTCTGATATCAATCGGGGTTCCTAGTAACCAAAATATCAGGTGACAACTCCTATTTTATTTTTCCATAAATAAGAGACAAGAATTCCTTGTTTCCTCACATTTGCCACATTAGATAAATTTTGAGGGTGGATGTTTTTTGTTGCGACGCCATACTCGTGTGACAACTGTTATGGCATAACTTTGCTCATTTTTTTATATACAATTTACCTCACTTTTTTGTTCTTTATTTCAACCTATTCATGACAATTGTTTTTTTTTCCTTGCATGTAAATTTTCTTATGTTTTATGTTTGGGTTATATGGAAAGTTTTCCTATCCTTTTAGTTTTTGTAACTGTTTACCTGTTGAATTTGAGATTCCAACTCTTTATTTTTATATCTTGTAAGTTATATAGTTGTTTATTTCCTTTTAGTGGAAATCTTATATGATATTCTCATAACATTATAGTTTATTAAGCTCATACATATTTTACAAATTAGTTTCTAATATGCACATGTACCATAATGTTCTAAAGTGTTTTTTTCCTCAATTTTACATGTAATTAATTTTCTAATTTGAAGGTTAAAGTATTGATAAACATCATAAAAAACATGCATAAGCTAAATTCCTTAGAATTAGAATTCTTAAGCAATGGAATTCCTTAGCCAAATTCATTCTATCAAATTTGTAGGCAGTTTCTTTATCATCAACAAACCTCATAGAAATTCTTAGGCATTTTTCTAGAAATACACACCCATCAACATAGATAAAAAACATATAAATTGTACATAATTATTCTCATCAATTACATGTTAACTAACAAACTCATCCTACTTAACACATATTTAAAATATAAAGTATTCAACTAATTAATCCACCTTCCATAACATTCAAATAATAAATTCTAATGCACTGAAACTTAACCGATTGTAGCTATTCAATTGTTAAATTAATAAACAATCATGAACCAATATAAAGGAATCATAAATTAGCCAAATCATCTTTTTAAAACTTCCATAACATTAATATGTTAATTTAATTAAATGATAAAAAAATTTAAAACATGTTAAATAACATATTAAAATAATATTATTTAAAGAATAAGGATAATCATGAATAAGAAAAAAATTTATTCTTTTTGATCTAAGCATGTTTACGTCGTTCATATATTCTTTATAGTCATTTCATCTTGTTTTTAAGATTTCTTATAGTTGCTCACATTTCTTTATTCTCTCTTAAACCTAAAAACCTAGTAGCAAAGTAATGAAGGTTACCTCCGATAGCAACTTATTCAATGTAGTGAAGCTATGCCATAACATCAGAAATACTACACATTTTTCTATTGAATGTCTAGTTCAAGAAGTTGTCCCTTAGTATTATAATTACTAGGAATCCTAATTGGTTAACATAGATTCTATGATACGAGACTGCTTACATAAAAGAAAAGATGATCACCTCTTAAGCGTTCTACCTGAAGCAGGTTGAATTGGTGGTTTTGTTTAAAATTGCTAAGAATTTATTCTTTTTTTTTGTTCTTGCTATCACGTTCATGATACTAGTGTTAGTAAACTATTCCTACAAATATTTTCAACTCTGGCGTTAATAAATATTGTACATACTTAAAAAGAATATGATATTCCTAACTCTAGTGTCAATGAATAATTTATTTAAAAATTAAATTTGAAGAAGAATTTTTCAAATGCGATTTTCTTTTTTCTTACCCTTTATTATTATTTTCTCCTTTTAGATGGAAATAAAAGAAATGTTGCACAATAAATATTTATTTAATAGTAATGGTCCATAGATTGAACACATAATAGAAAAAATACAGAACACAAAGAAAAAAACAAAGCGTGAGGAGCCCACAAATAAATCAACGAAGATCCCTAAATATTTTTTTAATTTTCCAATATCTAGAAGGGGCTTATTTGGTCACATATCAAAATAGAAGGGGGATAAAATACATGAAAAAGACATAGGGGTGTGTTTTTCCAAACATACCTTTAACTAAAGGTAGCTTGGGCTAATTGGGTCTAAGGCCCAGACCCGAATCATTTTTTTTCTTTTTTTACTGGGCTAGGTATAGCCTATTTGTATAGATTGGGCTAGACCCAGCAGCCCGCTTCGATTATTGGTTCAACCAGTAACCCAGTTGATGAGAGGACCATATGTAGAGTGAGCGTACATAGGGAGGGGTTAATTAAAATTGCAAATGGAAGCATTAACGCTACTTACCTATTTTGTAGTGAGTTGAACAGTGAAATGCTGAAGCTGGAAGAATTCTTAAACTCCCTTTTTGTTCCTCGTTTTCTCTTATTTGTTCTTACGTTTCTGTTTTCTCGACACCCCATCCAATCTTCCTTATGGTCTCTTTTCTTCTGATTTTTTTTTATTATTTTTTTGCCTCTAATTTTTTGTTTCCTTTTGGGCTTCTGGATTCTCAATTCTCCAGTTCTGTTTTCCAGTTTTTGCTTCTTAGGCTTTTTTTCAAGAGTTTGCTTTTTTATTTTTTCTCATTTTTTTCTCCTACTCTTTGGTGATCTCCTCTGTTCTTCCCTTTTATTAGCGCGAGGGCATAAGAAATTCATCCTTTTCTTTTCGATGTTGTAATCTTCATGAAGATAAGATTTATAATTTGAGTTCTGATTGGACTAAGATCCCAATGTTTCACAATTTCCTTTAGAGCTTTCAATGTTTGAGAAACAATCTTCAAACTTCAAATGTAAAGATGATTCGATACTAATATGTCTAAACTTTATTTTCTCCTCTAATTCCAACACAAAACAAATATAATTAGTTAATGCAACTTTAAATAATTTATGAATTATTGAAATAAGATATAAACAAATTAATGATTAAGGATCATGATAAATAATTTCAATTTTTGCTTTTCACTACTTATCACTTATAGAAATAGTTTCTAATTCACCACTCGAGTCAACACAAGTTTAAAAAATAAGCTTCATCTTAGGTGAATGAATGTTTAGTTTGTTCTTTGGATGATGTCAACAAAAATTTCCAACCAACTTTATTGAAATAAGTATGTGGTCCCATTTCTATATCAATAGCCTTGATGCAAAGTTCATAAAAAAATATGCAACATTTCCTTAGTCCAAGCATCTTTATCCATAATTTTAAAACTTTCATTTCTAGTTCGATAAAATATTTGAAAGCAAACAACCAATGCTATTTTTTTAGATAGTAATTTAAACTTTAATACTAAAACTAAACACAAATTAAAAATAATAACCTAGTAATATAAAGTTAGACCCTAAACTATATATATGGTATTGAAAATATGCATTAGCATCCAAACCTATAATAAGTTATAATCTAGTAATATACCAATTGATCTTTGCTGCAAGTACAATTAACATACAAGTATCAAAAAATTAGTGAAGGAGACAAAATTGAAAAGAAAAAAAAAGGATTTTGGATCGCAAAAATAAAAGTAAACCCTCAAATGTATATATAATAGTTAGATCCACTAATCTTAAACAATTAGATGATATAGAAACATGTATAGAAATATGTTGTGGTGAGTCAAATATAATTCACCTTTTATAGAAATTCAATTACTACAACAAGCCATAAACTCCAAGAATATGATTGTATAATCTTTATATCTAAGAAACTACACAGGTGTACTAAACACATGTAAATGTTGTTTAAAGCGTGACAAGCCATAAATTCTAAGCTCAATAGATTTAATAACACTCTTTCCAATATATGTTTTGAGAGAATAAGATTAAAATCAGTAAGATCACAACCATGTTTTTTTTTTTTTAATAAAATACACAAATATCAGATATCTACATAGAAAAGATCTTGTTGACATAAGCAATTTGCCATGCTAGGGTGCTTTAAAAATATTAAGATGAATATATTGACAAGATCTTATTGTGTTTTCACCTATAATGCAAACACAAATCACAAATAATAGTAAAAAATGATTTCTTTTTGATTCCCTTGGTCAAAATAAACTAATTATTAAGCTTGGATAATCTTAGTGAGTTGTAATAGTAAGCTCTAGCTATCACTAAAAAAAATACACCTAAAAGGCTAGAAACAAAGCAAACAGGTTAACATAACACCACCTATAAAGACCTATATTGATAAGAACACAGGTGACTTTATACGCCAAAGAACCAATCCATATCAACAAAATAAAAAAAATATCATTAGCTCATGACTTTCTTATCATACAAAATCAACTCAAGTCAGAAATAAGAAATAACATAAAACCAAGCAATTTATTTGTGTCAATTTAAATATGAACAATTTTTTTTTTTTACAATATTTAAGAGGAAAAAGCATGTAGAATGTCATAACAATGCGCATGGCTATTAAAACAACAACACTTATAGTTTACAATATTGTAAATAATTCCAATTAAAACTTAAACTTTAATTTTTGTGTAATTAAAACAAGTATTTAGTTAAAGATTTATAAAGAAAGAAATACATTACCTGTTTCCCAACACCTTCACTAGTTACTTGTTTCCTAGCACCTTCACTAGTTGTTCCCAAACCATTTTTCAGGTTCCTTTTCTTATTGTGCCTCCAAAACCAACACAAATCTACCGATAGATTCTAGAACAACAAATATGCCATTATAACAAACAATCAAACAAACTTGTAGTTAATTGTTTTTTACTCTACATAAACAAAATAACAAGGTGCCAGATTTGGGTTTTAATTTTAAAGATAAAGAAGAAATAAAAAAAGGTTCTTGATGTAAGCAATAAAAACAATTGATTCAAAGTACCTTTAAATAGATCTACAAGATTATTACCTTTGAGAAATGTATCGGGTAGGTTCAATTTTAGACATGTAATATTTTTTTTAAAAAAGAGAAAAATAGGAAATAAAATTATTTTTAAAAAGAAAGGATCAAAAGAAGATAAATGGTGAAAGTTTAAAGGGAGAAAGATTATGAATCTACCTAGTTAAAAGACCATTGCAAGGTGTTCTTGCAGGGTAGTATAAGAGAAAAGGTTAATTTATGAAAGTGTTTTTGCAACTTTTTTTCTCTCTCCTATCTTTTGTGTGTTTTTTGGCTGGTGGATATAAAAAATAAGGTGAGAAGCTTGTAGCTAGTTTGTGTAGATTTTTTTTTTCAAATTGAGGTTAACCGTAATTCTTGAAGGGTTTAACCTTAATGAAAAGCTGATTCATACAAATTTATATGGTTCAATCAAAACTCATCCATGACCACGCTTCGAAGCATCATCTAAATATGCTAGCGGCGCAATTATTCTGCCATCCTTTTTTATATTTTTATGCATATATTTATTATTTTTTAGTCAACAATATAATGTCCAGCTATATGAAAGTTCAAAAGATACAAGACAAATACTAACAAGCCAAGAACTCATAAACACTATCTAGTCTTGAAATCATTTTTGAACTCGAACTTGAACCATTGCTGAATTCCTTCTTAGCTCTGCAAAAGATCATCCCTAGTGTATATAAATTGATTGTCCAAAAAGTAGTCGAATATATATATATGTTAACCGATCATTATTCCTTATATATTCCTAACCATAATAAGGATAAATTTAAAAACATGATACATTATGACTACATAATGATTACCATCATCCTACGCCTATAAAGAGTCGTAAACAAGTAGTCTAAAATCATAATGAAATTGATCAATCATTCAAAAAGTTTGCAAGTTCAATCAATAACATAGTATGAAAATCACTCAATCATAAAAGATAACAAGAATGCCAATTTCTTTAGTAAAAATATAATCTAACCCTATCTTTGCAAAAGAGTATCTATATTAGAAAAATCCTAGGTCTAATAGGACATTTTTAATGGATATTGATGAATTTAATAAATAATAATAACATAATGAACCCAAATTTAAATAAAGATCCTAGTATCTCTAAAATGCCTAATAATAATAATTAAAATATAAATAAAATAATAACCCAACTAATTTAAATAAAACTAAAGTTATTTTCATAATTTACGTAGAATTGAAGTGCAACTTCAAATATATGATTCTTTATCTTTTTAATGAATTGAAAAACATGACATATATCAATAAAAAAACCTACAAATATTTACTTTCTATGTAACTAGAATCTCTTTAAAATTTTCTACAAGCTAAAAAGTACATTAATAGTGCTCAAAGTTTTGTTCTTTGTGTTAATTCTTTTTCATTCAACTCGCATTGAAAAGCAAGCAAGTTAACTAAACTAGTACTTATACAATATAACATAGGTAAATCAAGTAAACCTATTCTATTCATTTCATTACTATTTTAAATATATAAATAACAAATATAATATATAACCAAAATGAGTTAAATTATAACTAACTATAAATTAATATAAATTAATTTGAATAATTCTCACAATTTACAAAAAATAAACTCATTGATAATTTTTTTTAACATTATATATCAATTGTTATCCATATATTACTCCTCCAAGGTATTCACAAGCTATTAAGAAATTCATGTTTTTTTTTTTTTTTATAATAATGAGAATAATTGAGATTGTAGTTACTCATGAAGTATCCATAAGATATTTGAGTATATATAAGAATTATTTTTTAATATATTTTTAAATATTAAGAATAATATTTTACATTCAATAATTTTGAATTTATTTGAGAATTATTCAATACAAATAAAAACTAATGTCCAAGTTGAATATATCCAAGCTAAGCCTGAAAATTAAATTTAGAGCGGGAACATAGGACTGCTGCATTAAACAAAAAAGTTCACAGGGTAAAGGCCCACGTTTATTTTTATATTTTATTTAAAATTAATATATTTTTAATATATTCAAATTATTTTAATATATTAATATTAGAGATTCATGCTTACGAAACGGCGAAGTAGCAGGAACTTCTTCGAAGGTGAGAAGTCAAGCTGCAATGCGCGTTCCTTTAGCCCAAATGGTCCCACAAAGTGATTGCTACCATCTTTCAAGACATTCACTGAAATTTCCGAAAGCACATCGGAAAGCATATAAATTGTCGTTAATTTTCTTGATAAAGGGGTGTACAGGGAACGGCAGTAGTTGATTTTAAAAATATTTTTTATTTGAAAATATATTATAATAATATTTATTTTTATTTTATAAAATCATTTTAATATTGATATATTAAAATAATTTAAAAACATAAAAAATGAAGCCTTGATAAATATTTTTTTAATCAATTGTTATGATTTTTTTATTAACAAAAAAATCATTGCTGCATCAGAATAATAAAAAGAGATTTTTGACAAGAGAAATATATGTATATATTTAAGTTTAAGTCACTGAAATTTCTTAAAACAAATATTTTGATTATTACAAAATTAAATAAAAGTAGAATTTAGAAATCACCCATAGCAATGCCTATTTACCTAAATCATGACAGGTAAAAATATCAGATTGACGGTGGAAGATTAATGTGCCACGACATCAAATATTTCAGGGGCAAAAACTGTTATTAAAAGGGAAACTTGTAACCTGAGATAATCAGAGAGGAGAGACCCCAAAAGGAGAAGGAAAAAAAAATGGCTGCTTCTGCTTCTGCTTCACTAACGTCTTCGGCGACAGAAGAGGAGATAACACTGACAGTCAAATGGAGCGGAAAGGAGTACACTGTCCGAGTCTGCGGCAACGATTCAGTAGCCGAGTTGAAGCGCAGTATCTGCGAACTCACCAACGTTTTGCCAAAGAGACAAAAGCTTCTTTACCCCAAAATCGGTAACAAACTCGCCGATGAATCAGTTTTGCTCTCTCAATTACCTATCAAATCCTCTCTCAAGATGACCATGATAGGGTAACTCTCTCTCTCTCTCTCTCTCTCTCTGCTTGTTATTTGTAAAACAAAAGTTAGTTTCTTTTGTGATCTATGTTTGTGTTTTTTGATGGGTTATTGCTGATACTGATTGTGTTTTGATCAAGGGCTTTTTTTTTTGTTATTTGTAAAAGGGAGTAGTTGTTGATTAGGAATTTCCTATGGAAAAGACAACATGTTTGTGTCTGCATTTGTCTGTGCACATGGAAAGAACTAAAATTTTGCCTTTGTGGGGCTTATTTTTCATAGCTCAAGAACTAATTACGAAGGGTTAGGGCAAGCAGACCCCCCTGGACCCGGTCCCAGTTCCCTTACATTTTAAAAAGTTGATCGTATTTTCGCAATTGTGGAAATTCTCTTGTGCTTTCTCCCTTTGTCAAAAGAGTTTTACTGGATTCTTCCCTGAAGGTTAGGGCTGAATTTGCAAGAAAACTATACTCCAGAGCATTTTGGAATTAGTATGTTTTCGAACCCTCTCTGTAAAATTCAAAATGTATGTTCCCAAGTGAATTTCAGCAATCACTTGTTCTTATTCCAAGTGTTAGTCATTTTAAACTAAAAAAAAACTTTTTTGTGGAATAGTCATGTTGTGTTTAACATTTTCACTCTCAATAGTTACATACAAGTCCATAGAACATGGACTCGGATTCCTTTTTCTCAATGATATCCCACAATCAAAATCAAGACAATTGGTTGAGTCTTGTGAAACCATTTCATAGAAGTTCATTGATATCCTCTTTTTATAAAGCAATTCGACATCGATTCTTGAATAATCTACATCATTTCTACTCAGGAATATCAATGAGCCTGATTATTGAGATTGCTCAAGATATCTTTTTAGCTTCTAAAATCTATTTCTCAGTTCAAGATTTCTCTTACTATATGGAATGAAATAATTAGTGGATTTTTGAATGGGATAGGGTTATGAACTTATAATCTATAATCAGCTGAATATGGATAGTAAATTGGTGAGGAAATTGATGAATAGGGCTTTTTGATTGAAGAAAATTTGGTAGGTTCGCAAGAAGTACTCATGAGGATTTAAAATAGTTGCAAGGTTAACCACTTACTTATTGGCATCCTTTTGCATTTCAATAAAAGAAATTGTTGTATGGTATCGTGTCACGAACAAAGCACTGGAGGATGACAGGTTCTTTTTCAAAATAAAGCACCAATCTTATTTGGTACTTTATAAAATGGTCTGATTCTCACAGTATTTTGGAGACACTAAGCTTCTCTGAATACTTGTTTTACCAATCCAAGTCAAGAAACCAGTGATAGCTAAATTTGATTAATTCTACTCCTTGTCACATGATTTACTGTTTCTGAAACATGATTGCTGGTAGGCTCTAGGCCTGCTGGAGGTTGGAGTTGAACATGTAAAGCTTTTCCTTCTTTCTCTTTTCCTTTTCAGTTTCTTTTATGCTACTTTCTTGGTATTTGAGCCTTCTTCAATTTTAAGGTCTTTCACACTGAACTAATATCTTACAGGCAACATGTAATGGTATTATTGGAAACCTTTTTCTTTCTGCTTAACACATAGCAGTCATGTAAACCCAAAATTAGACTGTTAACATAAGCAGTGGCAGAATAAGGGCGCTTATCATCTGTGATGCAGAATGTGTAGAATGTAACTACTTTAACTTCTATGAATCAGAATTTAGAGTGTACGCTGTATAGATTATTCAATCTACAGAGAAATTTAGTACATTTTCATAGCTTCAGCATTTCGTCCCTGGCAACTTGTTTTAAAAAATTGGTGGAAGCAGAATGCATAATATAAATTGTACATTAGTACATTGGAATGGCATTTCCTTCTTCCCAGTGTTCTATAGGTTGAGTTTTCCTGACATAAAGAACTTGCTATCTTAAAAAAAAGATAAATTCATCAACACATTTAAGGTTGCAATGACTAGGAGTCAGTCTGCTACATCAACATCAACTTTAATTTATTATATTGAGGTGCCAGTCATACAAGATTATTACCCTTTTAGTTTAATCACATTTGGAATGGATATTAAATTCGACTACAGAACTGTTGAAGATGATATTATTGTGGATCAAGTGGACTCTCCAGAGATTGTTGATGATTTTGAACTTGGGCAAGATGAAGCTGTTGATATTAAAGATAAGGAAGTCAATAAGCAGAAACTGAGGAAGCGTATAGATCAATTCAAGGTCAGCTTTAAAAATTTCATAGTTAATAAATTATATTTTGTTAGTTCATTAGGGATGAGATATAATATCTATTTGCATATATGTTTTATTTTGGTCAATCACTTGTGTAAATTTATGCTTTATCTGAGATTTAGACCGTCCTATGATACTTGTCCAAGAAAAATGGTGTCAAAATATTGGTGCCTTTGTCATTCACCTTATCCCAGAGCTTGATGAATCTCCTAATGCCTTTTTTCTTTTTTTGATAATTTGTTTGTGCTCGTTTTCTCCAAATGCATGCCTATGATCAACTAGCCTGTGCCAGTGTAGAGATTGACAGTAAGGATGCCGCTCAACATTTTCAAACTGGTGGGACACTAAAATAGAAATTTTAGTGATATAAGGTGCTGAGTGCACAGATAAATTTTGTTTTTTTTCTGAACCTCCTTACGGAGTAAAGCTGCAGGGACTTGCAGTGGTGCTTCTCTGTTGCATGGGCAACACAATTGGAATGCCTTTTTTTTTTTTATAATATTTTTTCCTTTCAAGGGGGTTGTCCTCCTATCCTTTTATAGGTGTTGTTTTGATAATAAATGGTAAAAGGGGAAAAAAGATTTGATGCTTTTTCTCTGCACAGCTTTATATCTGTCTTTGTTAAAAAACAAGGGGAGAAAAGCTTTACATGAAGGGTTCCAAATGTGTGATCCTATTTTTCAGATGAAATAAATGGTAAAAGCACGAGACTACTTATGGAATCAATACAGATAGAGTTTCTTCTAGCTTTTCAATGTGCCATATACCACCACAGCTAAATAGCCAACATTAGAGCAGTACTTCCTGCCTTTCTGCTGCCAATTTTGTTACAGAATTGATAACTTTCATTGTTTTATATGTTGCAGCCCTCCTTTTTGTCATGATTAATATGGTAATCTTATATCTGAGAATCTTATATGTCTAAATGCTTCTTGTCAAGTTTATATGCTGTTGGTTTTTTAGTAATAAAAGTTGATTTCAAGTGCCTGTTGAAGTTCTATGAAAACTCGTCCATGGAACTGCCATTCTCTCTATAGTCAGTGACTGCAAAATTTGATATGAATATTTTTGATTTAAAACAGAAGGATTTAATTAATACCTTGATTGCATGTGTTTCAGTCGGTAAAAAATTTAATAAAATTATCTTTGCCTTTGTACGTTATTCCCTTGACATCCAGTTCTTGGAAGAGGAAGAAAATAAGGATTTTTTATGAGTGGCGGCTCAAAATGTCACAAAAATGGTACATGTACTTGTCACAAAATTCACAAAAATTTTGTGAATTTTTGGGCTTTATTTTGATGGAAGAATGTTGCCTGATAATTGGAGTACCCTTAATGTTGAGGTGAAATGTTCATCTTGCTGCTTCATGAGCGGTGCCTGGTGCTCTGTGTATTTTGTAGCCAAGCTGTTGGTTACTCCATGTTTTTTCACCATTAATTTTCTTCTCACAGATGATTATATGTAGAGCCTATTATGTATCTAATCACAAAGATTTGATGCGTTTTTTTCTGCACAAAGCTTGTGAGTAATGTCAATGTTCATTGCCTTTTGATTTGTAGATTGAACTTAAAAATCCATGTCGTCCGGGAAAGAAACTGCTTGTTCTGGATATTGACTATACACTGTTTGATCACCGATCCACAGCAGAGAATCCACTTGAACTCATGCGGCCATGTGAGTAGTTAGGTTGTAGCAAGATTTTTTAACAATCACTTTTCTAATGTTCTTATCTTCTGCAGATCTTCATGAGTTTCTCACTGCCGTTTATGCAGAATATGACATAATGATATGGTCTGCAACCAGGTCAGATCCTCATTCTACTTTTTTTTAGTTTCTCTGTGCTGGCTTTCTGCTTATCTTCCACTCCCCAGCCCCCTGAAATAAAGTGATGTAGAATTAGTTGATGAACTCATGGACAGAACTCTCAAGAGAACCAATCATGTGAAGAACTCAATTTATTTGATCAATCAATATTTGTAACACTACTTACTGTCCACGTAGAGCGCATATTTATTGGCACTAAACCAAAAGGAACTAGGAAATGTAAATCCTAATAGAGAAATTAAAATATCCCTATAAAAATACAAAAACCTACTGAATAAGAAATAAACTAGATTCTTATTTTAACTATTAACTATTAAATAGTGAATATTAATATTCCTAAATCATACTAAAATTTTGAATAATTATACAACATAACATTCCAAAAAAAAATAATCAAATATTAATGTCCATTGTTGTCTTCATTCCCCGTCACTACCTATCCTTCTTTTCTGCAGCATGAAGTGGGTTGAATTGAAGATGGGACAACTTGGGGTCCTCAACAATCCTAACTACAAAATAACAGCTCTTTTAGACCACTTAGCAATGATTACAGTTCAATCAGATTCTCGTGGGATCTTTGACTGCAAACCGCTTGGATTGATTTGGGCTAAATTCCCAGAGGTGCAATTTTAAGATGCATGCATTATATTTTCCGTTGTTTATATTTGTTGCCTAATAGTCCTGTTCCCATGCTGCAAAATCTTGAATTGCATCGCTAGTTGACATACTGCTTTCTTGTTTGCTTTTCAGTTTTACAGTTCAAAAAACACTATAATGTTCGACGATCTGCGAAGAAATTTTGTGATGAACCCGAGAAATGGTTTGGTAATCAAGCCATTCAAGAAGGCTCATGCTAACCGAGATAATGATCAGGAGCTTGTGAAGCTCACACAATACTTGCTTGCCATTGCAGAGCTTGATGATTTAAGTGTCCTGGATCATAAAAACTGGGAGTTCTTTGCTGAGGGCAATGCTAAAAATCATAGGCGTACCTGAGTGACATTAACAAATTTTGAAACTTTAAAGTTTGCTGCTTGTACCTTCCTTTTGAGGTAAGTAGTCTTTGCTCTTTTGTAATTGCTTTTCTTCCCTGTCAAACCTCACTTGTTATTGCCACCACAAAATTTCTGTAACATTGATGGAAACTCACTCTGGAAGGGGAAAAAGATGATGAACCTTGCTAAAATGCAAATTTTTACTGTTCTTATTTCTTTAGGGGAAATTCAAAATGTGTTGGAAAATTTATGGCTAACTATTGATCATATACACACATAAATTGATGTTAGATGTTTTAAATATACTTCAAAAACCAGTGACTGCATTTAACCAACAAAAGCTGCTCAAACCACCCGACTAGCTGATAGCTGCCAATGAAAACAACTTCCATTGCCATGTCTACACAGCTTTTCAAGCAGCCACCAGATAAAAAGGTGCAGTACAAGTAGATGGATATAAAGAGGATGGAGATGAAAGGATTGAAGGTTAACAGGCTGTTGAATTAGAAGAGCCTGGGAGGATGTGAACTCATATGGTTGGAATTCTTGTTCCAATGATGGGGATTTGTACATGAGCTGGGAATAAAGCTCTGCTGTACTTCTGTGTCTAGCTAGCCAGATAAATTTCTTGAAAATCATTACAATCCTATTTGAAAATGATCCTGTTTCAAACTAGAAAGCATTTCTGTGAAGTCCCAGTCATTTCTAAAACAACTAAAATCATAACCAATTGATATTTGTTTGTGGTCAGAGCTCAAGGAATTTTTTAAAAGTTACTAGTGCTATAAATGATTCAGTTATTATAGCACGGTGTTAAGAGATTTTAAGTTGTCATCATGGTGGAGTATATGGAGGTTATAATTACTTTAATAATGGCAACAAAGATGGTGGATTGAGTTCTGGAGACATCGATAAGGTGACTTCCATTCAACCATGGAGATGATGGACAACGTTTGATTCATTAAGAAGTTGCTATATGCATGATTTGTTGTTTTCAGACACTGGAGGGGAGACAAGGATAGGGCGAAATGATGATAGAACAGCTACATGGATCCTTTGTATGATGTAGATCTCTTTGAAGTGGTAGTTGTAGAATGGCTGATGTTGGGATCAGTGTGGAGTCATTGTTCCTTTTGGTACCTTACCAAGGTAGCATTGTTGGGGGTCATTTGGCAACATTATAAGAGCTTCTGTACATAAAAACTGAAAAATACTAACTGGAATTTAAAAATTTTAAAGCACTCAATTACACAGTTTTTTGTACTGATTTACCTTGTAATTTCTAATGAGATCTTCCATTTCAGGGATTCCAAGGTTGGATTTGATGCGGATATAGAGCTTATGGCCAGCCTGTTTGTGTTCCCTTCTTTATTATGTAAATGACAAGAATTGAACAGTCTTGGGGAATGCGTGGGAATTGTTTGAGACAGTTTTAGAATTCCTTGCCATATTCTATCGAAACTCTCCAGGTAGTCCCAAGACTACCTCTTTATTATGATGTGATTTCTCAATGTGGGTGCCAATGGCCTGGGTTAGCTCTGGATGTTACCCTGTGAAACTTGTATGGTAGGTAGTAATCGAGTAGTTCGTGTGATGGAAAGATTTTTAGATAACTGTGCATGTGTTTGTGTGTGGAGGATACAGTATTTTCTTCTTCTTCTTCTTCTTTTTTTAATTATGTATTTTATTTGATTTTAGTTTTCCTTTCATTCAAAGAAACCCTAAGATGCATCAGAGTTTGCAATAGCCTAAACAATTGCTAGGAGCTTCGCTTCCTCTGTGTAGCTACATTTATCAACCTTAAACCCAACCTGGTTGGCCATCTCATGAGTAGCTCTCCTAACATGATCCTGTAGACATGACTGGAAGAACCAATGCAGCCCCACCTTATTTTGAACATCAATGACAGCATAAAAGTTGAACTTCACCAAAGATGCAGGTAAGATTGCTGTCCATTTTGAATGAGCTGGAAGGCTCTTTTTCACAAGCTTGCCAGCAACCTTATGCTTTCAATGGCTCGATAGGTATGAACAGGAAGGATCCTTTTCCACAAGATTGCCACCAACCTCCTTATTGAGTACTGAATTATATTCTTAAGTATCCTTTTTCACATGGTTCGCTATTCAGACACTTGCACTCTTTACCAAGAAGATTTAAGTGATAGTGATTGCCACTTGAGTCTCGCCTGCGTAGTGCATGGACATAATTGCTTACATAATTAATGAAGTTGCTAATATAACATCATCACTTCTCTTGAATATTTCATAAGAAAAATGTCAAGAAAAAAAAAAGAAATAGAAAAGAGCTAGCTTGTGTTTGAGTTTTAAAAGTGATTTTATAAAAAAAAATTAAATTTTTTATTTGTATTTTTACTTAAAATAATATTTTTTTTGATATTTTTATAATATTTTAATGTACTCACATTAAAAATAGTTTTTTAAAAATAAAAAATATTATTTTATTATATTTTTAAATAAAAATATTTTAAAAAATAACTAATATATTTTCAAATATTTGTTCGCGTGTTTATAATTATGTTTGGAAACGTGGTTGTATTTATATTTTTAAAAAATTTAATATTTTTATGTTTTGATATACTGATTTTTAAAATAATTTTTTTAAATATAACCATAATTATATTTTTAAACAACCCTTTGACACCTAACCGAAAAGCTCCCTGGATTAAATATCCTAATGTGTTTCTAAAATCTATATTATAATATATCAAAACACACGCACACCTTTCTTTTATATTATTTAATATGTGAAATATATTATAGAAATCAACAAGCCTTTTTAACTCATTGCAATAGCTCGATAAAAGAATGTGTCAATATTACTAATATATTTTATTATATTTTATTGTATCATGATTTTTTAAATTAAGTAATGCAAAGATGTTTTTTTATGCTTATGATATATATATATATATATATATATTGAGCAATTACTTTTTTTTTATTGAGATTAATTAATTATTAACATAGAAAGCTAATCATGAGTGTATAAATATTTAACCCTAAATTTTTCTTTTAATTTATGTCTTTTAATTTTTAATTTTAGATGTTACTTTTTTACTAAAAATAAATAATTTTTATTTTTAGGCCCACTTGTCTTTTCTTTTGTTGAATTCTACTTTAATATTTACAACTGATTTGATTGTACTCCTATAAAATAGTAAAGTTTGATGATTTACTTATCATTATTCATTTAAACAAATGTTTGATTTTATAGCTTCAATCATTATAATAATATACTTTAAATTCAAGTATAAATTATATACTCTTGGGTTTGGAAGGCCAAACTCACACGTTTAGTCAGCTACCAAAAAGTCTATGTACACTTGTGTTGATTTTTATGTGTTTTTAGTTTTTTAATGAACTAAATGACTTGTTATTCATGCTTTTAGGGATAACAAGTCATCGATTATGGCAAAAGATATTCATTTGTTGTGATAGACAACTTGTTGCTAACTTTAATATTCTTTTATCACCTTTGATGAATGAAAAATCAGGGTTTTAGTTTTGAAAATCTCAAAACTATTTTTTTCAATCTTTTTTAATATGAAAACACCTAAAAAAAACCTATAAGCCTTGATAACTCCTTTTGCAACCACAAAATAGCCTATAATCCCTATTAAAATAACCAAATAATAAAATTAGTATCTCGATATACTTTTTTAGCATTATGAAAGTGAGAAATTACATTCATCGAACTCCCTTGAAAATCTAGTTTTTTAACACTAAGATCATTTATTTTAGTAATTGAAATGTTAATAATTGACAACTTTCTCTTTTTTCAATATTTTTTGATTACTTTCTTTCTCCTCTCTCAACTTCCAAACTTAAGAAAACAGAAGTTTTGGACTAAAATATAAAATGCTAAAATTTCAGGGACTAAACAATAGATAAATTGAAAAGTATATGGAGTTTTTTTGTTTTGTTAAATTTAGTCCTTAATTTTTTTATTTTTTTTTTATTTTTCAAAAACCAATAAATGTTTAATTTGCAAAATCATTCTGTAATTCCTAATAAAAAAATCCCCGAACACTTTTTGCATATGAAAAATAAAATATATAAAGAAAAAAAAGAAACAAAAAGGAAAAAATCAAACGAACCAGCTTCACTATTTATATAAACCATTAAGTTGATTCAACTTTTTTTTAGTATATTAGTCAATCCTTACACTTGTATACACAAAGCGATAATTAATTTAGAGAATTTTATTATTTAATCAACAATTGAACTAAATTTGTTTATGTGAACATGTTTAATCAACTTTGTTTTTCTTTTAGTTTTTTCTTTAGTTGTTGTATATTTTTTTTTGGTTTTTTTTTTTGCAATAATTCTATATCTAAGTATTCTTGCTTTAATTTTTTTTTACGTGTGTGTTTGTTCTGTTTATCTGGTAATTTCCTTAGTTTTAATTTGTTGTTTGATTTTGTTTTTTGTGTTCTTTTATACTTTCATGAGTCTTTGTATTACACTAAAAGTTTTATGTAGATCCTTAATAAACCAGTCTTCAAAACTCTTGCTAAGAAAAAAAGAGTATTAAATGGAAGATAAATAAGGTAGCAAAGCTATTGATGGATTGTAAAAAAAAAAAGAGCATGTTAGTTGTTCATTCACTTGTAAAATAGCTTTTATATTTTAGATCTAAAATCTAGATCTTTAGTCTCTAAATAAAATTTTTATTATATGTTCTTTTTTTAACTTATTTAATCTTAGATGTAAATCGGTTTTATTGTCTTTATTAAGAGAGTTCTCTTGTATATTAATTATGATACAAGAGGAGTTTTTAGAAAAAATATTTTTTTCTCTATTTTAATTAGAAAATTAAATATTATGCTTAATAATTTTATTTTTTTTAATTTGTTTTAGATTTTTATTGCTTTTCCTTTATTTTCAAGTTTAGTATTGGATTTATTTAAGGACTTGTAAACTTTATAGTGAGACATATTACTTGAAGAGAAATATTCAGTAATAAAATTATAAATAAGTACTATGTATGAAAACCCAATTTAGCTTTATTTATGTTATTCAAACTTGTTTTCTTCTTATTTGTGTTACCATTTATGTCAGTTGATATCATAGTCCAACGAATTCAGTGGTTATTTGGTTCTTGTGTATTGCAATAACCATACATGGAAGAGGTAGGAGAACATGACATGTTTATGTATAAAAGGATGGTGATATTTCCTATCAAGAAAGAGATGTTCAGTAACCGGTGATAAACTATGTAGAGATAAATTGCAAAATAAAAAAAATTATTCAAGATATGATGATAGAAGATATATGGAGACATATTGCAAAATTAAATCGTTAGATGGTAGAGGTGAGGAGCCGAGAGGATCATGAGAAGAGTGATAATAAATTCATGACTAATTTTAAAAATCTATTTCAGAGATATGAATAGAAAAAATAACTTCTTGATCAAAATAAATACGATGTTGAAATTAAAAATTTTGGTGATTTTAATTTCTTTGTGGGTTGGAATTAACCACCAAAATTTGATAGGGATGTTGAAGATGATGTTGAAGTAGAAGATTTAGAACCAAAATTCTTGGTTTGTGATGTTTGTAAGGAGAAAATTCTTGGTTTTTAAATAAGCATATTATGAATGTATGCCACACATGTGCTTTAGGAGAATTTTGGTGGGGTCAAAGTTGATATTATTGTACTTTAGACAAAAATCGTGAAACAAATTTTTAAATCTCCTTCTAATGTTGATAGTGGTTTCATTGTTAGAGAGATTATGCATGTTATTGACATATATAATATTTATAACGGAAAAACCGAGCATCTAAAGAGTTGGAAACTCTTGATTAATTATCCATGAAATTGAGACAAAAATAATACAAAAATAATTCGAACTCGAAAATAAGATCTTTTCAACTTAGAGAGATTGATGCAGGATGAGATTTTAGAAATTTTTTTCTAATTACTTTAGGAAATTAAATATTATACTTAATAATTTTATTTTTCTTAGTTTGTTTAAAAATTTTATTACTTTTTCTTTATTTTTAGGTTTTTTAGTTTGCTTAGGGTAGTTTTAGAGTTTATTTAAGGATTTATAAATCTCTTAAAGAGATAAATTACTTGAAGAGTATTACACAATAATAAAATTATGAATTAGAGATTTGTGTCATGATTCTTTTTAACTTTAATTCTGTTTTTCTGACTAATTATTTTTTTATTTGTGTTTTTGTCGTTGTCAATTATATATATTATTATAAAATTTCTTTCTTTAAAAAAAAATCACAAAAACTAAGATAATGATAATTTTATTATAAATTAATGAAACTCCAAAGAACATAAAACGGGTTCCCTGAATCATCTCTCATGTATATAATACTGCTACATTGGCACTTTACTTGGAACTATCACAATCCTAAAATGCTACGAAGGAAAAGACGATAAATATTTACAAATATCAATACTGAAATTTATTGAACATATATATCAAAATTCATTAGACAACTAAATCCAAAAATATTTACAAGTATCAATATTGTAATTTATTAAACTATATATATAATAAAAAATAATTAAGCAATTAAATTATTTTGGAAAAAAGGAGGAAATAACAAAATATTGCAGATTCCTTTCCTTTCTTTTATTTTTTTTTTATTTTTTTTCAATTTTTAACAATAAAAGTATATAGTGCAAAATTCTTAAAAGCAAGTGCATTTCCCTGAGACCCAAGCGGCAGCCAAGTGCCCCAGAATATAACGCGTGAACTTTGAATGCATCTATCTATCTCTCTTCACAGATCACAGTGCATGCACAGCCCAGCACTCCCTAAATTTAGCCATTTCCAAGTCCTCCTATCACTCAGCATTAATTATAATTTTATTTCTTTCCTTTACTTATTTGTCTTTTAGAGAGTTAAGCCAAACAATCTATTTTTGAGACACAAAACAGACTGACTAGACTACTCCATTTTCTTTCATTTCTCTCAAACCATACAGACTGTGAAGAAACAAGACACTCCCTGTGTGTTCTTGTGGAAAAAAGAGAGAAAAGTTTGGTTTCTTTGTTATCTGTTAGGCATATGGTGTTTCATAGGAGATATATATGAAGAGGAGTTGATTTTCTTGAAGGTTTTTAAACCTATTTTTTTCATTTTTGTTTGAGTAAGGATTAATGGGCATGGTCTTGATTTTGATCTTCTTCTTCTCTCTTGTTAGCTCTATATCACCTTCTTGTGAGTACCCTCTTTTTAATTTTCCGACATAGTTTCAAATCTTATTATTTCTTTCTTTTTTTAATAGAATTTTATGATCTTGTTGAATTTTGCCAATTAAGAGCCATGAATGTTTCAATGAACTGAGACTTGGTGAATCTCAATGGAATTTGTGCAGATGGGTTTGACCCACTTGATCCTTATGGCAACATAACCATCAAATGGGATCTTCTTCTATCAAATTCCGGTACAAATAATGTAAGCTGCGATTATGTTTTCATTATTCTCTAACATATGTTTTTCCCAATATTTTGTTTTTATTTTTGTTCCCTTTTCTTAACATGTTATTCCCTTGTGATATATTTGTTTTTGGGTGTTGGATTAGAGGCATTCTTGTTTTCCACTGTATAAGTTTTTCAATTACTTGTGTGGTGTTCATTGAATCTTGAACCATCCAAGAAAAACTATAGTTGTTCCATCATCCTCGCGATTTGCTTGTAAGAAAAAACTGATTTGTAGAAAAAGCAGGAAATCCTAGCACTATTTTTCTTGTTTCTCGACTAGCAATAAAGAAGAACGAAGTGCATGATGTACGTGTGATAATCCGGAACCTAAGAGAGAACTGCTGAGCCAAGCACGGTTTGTCTGCTTCTAACACGGTCTGGTGCTTGTGGGCTCGACAAAAATCTTAGTCTTCGTTGTTTAATTCTGTCCAACCATTGGTCACCATGACATCACTCGACAGGCCCGTTCTGTCCTAGGAGAAAGGAGTGTTCATATCCAATCAAAGATCCCACCGAGGAGCCTCAGATAATAAAAAATATAATATATTGTTTGGTATCATGGTGGGAAAATATGTTTAATTTTAAAAAGAAAATAATTTTAAATATTAATATCCTCTAAAAACAATGAAAGATAATTTTTTATTTTAATTTTTTTATGTAAAAATATCATTGCATCATCATCATGATCATCTATGTTTCTAACAATTAGCATCATGATAATGTTTGTCATAATATTATCATCATTATTATTTTGGTTAGCTGTAATTATCATCATATTTCTATTTAATATTTATAATTATTTTTACAACTATTATATAATTATAATCACTTATCTGCCATTACAATTTACAACCATAAGAATAATAACTATAAAATTGGGATTACTATAGCTCTTGTCATTACTATCAAGCACAATGTTAATCACCATAAATTTTAATAATTATATGCAAATCGGTCTATGACATTTGTTTTCTATTCTTTAAGCTGATGGTATCAATTTATAACTTCCAACAATATCGCCATGTGGAGCCACCTGGCTGGAAATTGAATTGGGCATGGAAAGGCAAAGAGGTGATATGGTCAATGCAGGGAGCTGAGGCTACTGAGCAAGGAAACTGCACTGAATTCAAGGAATCAACCCTTCCTCATTGCTGTGAGAAGGAGCCATTCATCGTAGACCTTCTTCCCGGAACCAATTATAATGCCCAAACCCAAAATTGTTGCAAGGGAGGTGTACTGTCATCCATGAAGCAAGATCCTTCCAAGTATGTTGCTACTTTTCAGATGGCTGTCGGAGGTTCTGGCACCAATTCCCAATTTATAATGCCGGAAAATTTCACACTTGGAGTTCCAGGCTATAGTTGTGGGGGTGCAGTTAAGGTAGAACCCAGCAGGTACACAACAGATGGAGGCCGGCGATGGACACAGGCTCTTGGTAACCAGTTTCAGAACTTTAAGACTTTTTCCATGACAAGAGTTTAATCCTTTCATCTTTTTGGTAAATTTCGCTGTTCTGTTTTCTTGAAGCGACATGGAATGTGACCTGCGTGTACTCCCAGAGTTTAGCATCACCTACACCAAGATGTTGTGTTTCCTTGTCTGCATTCTACAATCAAACTATTGTTTCGTGCCCCAGATGCAGCTGCGGCTGCAAAGGACAACCTGGAACAAAATGTGTAAAGTATATCTCCCCGACGTTTTTTAACATTTTTTTCATCATGTGTAGGGCTCGCTTGGTAACACACTTCAAAAAGATTTTAGTGTCTTGAATTTGCAGATCAACTGATCATTATTTGTGTAGAAGGGAATTAAGCTCTGTGAAAACTGGCAGGTATGGTGAGACCCCACCATTGCTGAAACAAAATCAAGATCCAACACCTGTAGTAAGGTGTTCAGAGCATATGTGCCCAATAAGGGTGCATTGGCATCTGAAAGAAAGTTACAAACAATATTGGAGGGCTAAAATGACAGTTACAAATTTTCACATCATGAAAAATTATTCAGAATGGAACTTGGTGGTGCTACATCCCAACCTGCAAAGTCTGACACAGGTTTTCAGCTTCAACTACGCACCCCTCAATCGATACGGATATATCAGTAAGTTGTTGCACAAAGCTAGCTTCTATCATATTAGTGATCTAGCGAAGAGAGATCGTCCATGTACTTTTTATTTTGAAAGAATATAAATTAACTGTAAAATTATCCCATAAACATATTTATTTTTTTATCTGCGTATCTGTTTTTATAATCAAATATGTTTTTTTCATTTCTGTCTCCACTCTTCTTTCTTTAAAGACGCTAACGAGATGCAAACTTAACCTGCATTCATCAATTGTCATTATATCATTAATTGTGTTTTGACATGAAATTACCATGCACAGATGATACTGGGATGTTTTGGGGGCTTCCTTTTTACAATGACATTTTACTACAAGAAGGAAAGGATGGGAATTTACAGACTGAAATTTTACTACGCAAAGATCCAGGGATTTTTACTTTCAGAGAAGGTTGGGGTTTCCCTAGAAAGATTCAATTTAATGGTGATGAATGTGTCATGCCTCCACCGGATGAATATCCATCGCTGCCCAACATGGGGCATAGTGCCTCTGCTACCACACCTTTCATAATTCTTTTCTCTTTGTTTCTCACATTTATGCTCTAAAATTGTCTCCACATTAGTATTTGTTTTTTGTTTAGATAAGCTCACTGCCATTGTTCAAAAGAAATAATTTTGAGATTGTGCTTTACTAGGTTACTATGGTTCGCTATACACAATTCCCTCGGAAAAAACAAATACATGGTGAAACGCACTCATGATATAGAGTTGTGGCGCACAAATTTCAAATTATATTTTGGTGGTTAAAATTAGGTTTATTATTAAAAAAATAAAAAATAAAAATAAAAATACTTACAAAAATAACTCCATTGTTAAATTACAATATTTATTAATGAATTAGATCATTGCTATACCACTCTTACCTACTAACATAAATAATTCATCAATATATACTCAGAGAATTATAATTTAAAAAAATAACATGTCATTTTATAGAAAATATTATTAACAAAATAAAATTATCACTAATATCCATCAATAAAGTCATCAAAAAGATTTAAGTTAGGATTTAACGAGCAATTACCCTTTCCTTTCCTCCATTTCTTTTTTTTTTTCTATCTTTGCAAATAACAACAAACTCATCATCTTTTATCACAAATCAAACATCCATCACCATAAATCCAACCACCCCAATACTCAATCTATCAGAATCCCCATTCTAGTTTATTTTTTTAGAATCTTCACATCAAGTAAACAAAACTACCTATTTTTTTTGTTTTAACTCATTTTTAAAACGTTAATTTTTATGGTATTTAGATGTAATATGTATCATTTCTTTGTGTATTTACTTATTTTTCTAGTTTTCCCATATAAATTTATTATATGATTTGCACATGTTAGGGTTTCTTTGAGATTTTAAAAAATTATATTTGTTTGTAATTTGATGAAATTAATTTTTATTTTGTAACTTAAGTGTTTTGCAATGAACTAAATAATAACTTATTTAATGAGTACATTTTATATTTTATCAATCTTGTTGTCAAGTTGATAATTTTAGTAAATGTGGAGGAATTTGAATTTTTATAAAAAATTAATAATGATTTATGGATACTATTAAAACATATTGAATAAGTTTGAGTTAAACCAATATTAGCCGATTTATTTAGTTCACATAATTAATTAATACATGTTACCAATATTCTATATAGGTTTGATATAAGTAATAGATGATCGAGCTTGGATGTATCAAGTTTCACCTAAAGGGTTGTGTATGATGGATTATTGTAATGAAGTTGAGGGTTTATTAATTACATATTATTTAATCCAAGAAATATTAGTAGAGACAATGTTAGATGTTTATGTAAGAGGTGTAAAAATAAAAAATTTCTTAATCTAAATATTATTATGATGCATCTTTTATAAAAAAAAGTTCATAGAGAAATATTTATGTTAGTTTGCACACGGAGAACTATATGCTCCTAACGAGACCATGGTAGAAAGGATTGTTGGGTTAACCTTTAGTTCTAGCAATGTATATTGGGTTGTAGATGATAATAGTAATCTTCATAGGAGTATGAGTCAGGATTATACAAATGAATGTTTCATCATAGATGGAGGACTAAATACAAACACGACTATGTTTTTTAATCTTTTAAAAGACTTTGATGAACCATTATGGGATAAATGCACAAATCATAGTAAATTATCAATTATTGCAAAGATGTTTACCATCAAGTCAAATCATATGCTGAGTAAAGTTGGTTACGATAGAATCATTAAACAAGCAATAATCATTTTACCTTAAGGAAACAGGCTGAAAGAAAACTTTAACGCTAATATATCCATGATAAGACTCATTGGCCTGGGATACTAGAAAATTAACATGTGTCCAAACTTTTGCATATTGTACTATCTTGAAAGTATAGATTTTATCGAGTGCATAACTTGTAGGCATGCTCAATGTAAATCCAGAATTGGTAAGGGAAGGACTTTTATCACGTGGAATCATTCACATGAATTAGCAGTGGAAGGACTTTTATCATGCGTGTGTGCGTGCATGCACGCGCATGTGTGTTCTCACTATTGTGAAAAAAAGGCTATGCAAATATTACCATTTTTGTAAGCTCATATTTGGCTCTTTTGTTGAAATGTCTAGTCAATTACACACAAAAAAAATCAGCCTATAAGTTTGAGAATAAGCCATAAATACAATAAGATTTCAGTTAATAGACCATAATTAGTACAAGAAAAGAGAAAATTACATTTAAATCTATATATTCAATACTTCTTTGATTGATTATGATTTACAGGATCTTACTACTACTTGTTTGTATGTTATTTTGTATGTTAATTGTTGTTGTATATAGATAAGTGTCTATGAAGTGCTTGCTTTTCGTAGGTCATCTATATTTTTAGCAATGGTACGGTCACAATATTGATTTGATTAGACAAACTAAGCCACAAGTAAAATCTTAGGGAACCAAGCAGTATAATTATGAATATTGGTCATTAATTTATTTGATAAGAGTAATGTTGTACAAACAAAGCATTTAATACAAAATTTTCATGTAAACATGTGACGACTACTTTATATATATGTGTGTGTATTTATGAAATCTATGTTTTACCACTTACAATAATTTGATATTAGTTTGTATAAATATCAAGCTCGAGCTTGTTAGATCTACACCCATAGACTTTAAAACCAGCTAAAGGGAGAGAGGGGGTGGTAATAGATAAGTGATTTGCGCCACCCTATTCATTTGGAAGATTATTTTGAATAAAATTAGTGATGTGCAAATTAAATAATATTTATCAAGATTTCAACATGAAAAATAGTCAAAAGAATAGATTGAAAACTCAGTAATATAATTAACTTGTTTTAGGATATAAGAATTCATGGTGTTCTATAACCCAAAATATTTATAAAATAGGTTATTTAGTTTATGGATAATGGTTAATCAAGATATTTAAGTAAATAATTTTCTTCTCTTTAGCTCATGAAACACCAAATTAATGATAAAGCTTTAAGTACTTGCAAAACAATTCCAACCAGGAGGACTTAAAGAACCTTAAATAATAAAGTCAATAACTTTATGGGAAAGATACGAAATGACTTAAAAGAGCCTTAGATTCCAAGAACAAGTGATGTTTGTTCTGAAGACAAAACCCTAGTATGTTGGGTATAACATCTTGTCAGACCCCTGTTTTCTTGGATATAACTGACGATTTAACCAAAATAAATTGGATTTTGCATCTCGCCAAACCCATGTTTTGTTGGGTTTGGTTGATCACGAAACCCAATTATTTGAAGTCTAGCATATTGTCGGACCCACCTTATTATAGACTCTTCCAAGTTTGTAAAAGATATGCAAAAAACATTTACCTTATCAATTAACCCCCCAAGGTTTTAATGTGTAACACATATAGAGGCTTAAGAGGCATCTTAGGAGGTTATTAGTCAGGATACATTTTGTCCTCTTTTGAGGAGCGGTATCTAAGCTTGTGTTAATTTGAAAGAATTACCCAGGGAAGAGAAAACAAACATCTTAGGAAGACCACTAAATGACGCACAATGAATATTTATCAGCTTTTAGCCTTCCAGGTGACTCGTACATAAAAAAAAAATACTTCATTTCATATAGCTTTTTTTTTACTTCTACCAAAAATTATCTATATTTCCTTAACTTAAAAGGTTTAAGACATATGAACAAGTCTACTTTGTCACAAAAATAACTTTTCTTGTTTAGGTAAACCAAATCTTCTTCTTCTTCTTTTCTTATAAGCTTATTGTTTAAGTTTTTTTTTTTTTGGTTTTTTTAAAGAAATTTAAAACGGCATCTAAAAAGGGGAAAAAGGTAATATTTATTGAGGGAAATTTTACCTTTAGGTAAGAAACTGACAGCACTCGTCAAAGATCATTGATTATTAGGATTGACCCACAACTTAGGACTAAAACTTCCCTACCTTATCCCTTTAAAGTTAGGGAAGATAGAAAACTTTAAGAGGTTTCAAGCCTAAAAAGAAAATAACATGTTACCAAAACTCCTACTAATAATGTTCAAAGCATGATATTTCCAACCTAAATAGATGAGGTCAATCTCTAACAACCAGGAGATTATATGGTCTTATTACCGGGATCTGATGATCGTGTTTCAGAGGTCACTAATAAGCACAGTGGAGGCAGATTTATAATTATAGCTCTCATTTACTTGTACGAGTTTGGGTAGTTATTTCTTTTACAACGCTTTATAAAGGAAGTATTTGAATGTTATAATTGAGTCCACCCTAATTGGTAGGCCATCTTATCGGTATTTGACAAGTTCTTTAAAATGTTAGATGAGGAACCTACTATCAGGATTTTTAGGTAGTGTTACACCCTAATCAATAGTGCTAAAAGGGGGCCTTCCTTCCTTTATCTTTTTTTTTAAAATTTTATTAATAAGATAAAAGGGCCTATGATAGAGACTATCAAAGGGAAGTCATCTCAATTAAAGAAATATAGAGAGCAATGGGGGGTGATGAGCTACAATGGAACGACAAAGCTATAAGATGGGTATAGTGACATTTAGGGTTATACGTATTATTCTAGAGTACCCCCAACTGGTGTGAATGACATGTCTTTCCTTAACACTAAGGAGAAAAGGGTGTGTGTAAAGTTAGATTCATTGTACACCTAGTTCAATATCAACTACATGGCCAAAGGATTTTATGGCACTAAGGATAAAATCTTGCTTTGACACCTATTTTGATTAAGGTATATATTCATTTTATAACTTTTTTTTTTGTTAAGGGAAGCTAGATTTACAACTAGTGGATCTCCAACTTTTTTACCCAACCATATTTCCACATATCCTCACAATCGTGCCCTTTCTGTCCACGCTTCTTTTACTTATACTCTCTTGGATATAACCCCTCGAAAGACAGTTGGCCTTTAATACGCAGACGAAACGTTAAAAGAATGTCTCATATGGTTATCAAAAAATCCCCCATCTATGTCCTTTATGTTGAGGAGGTTTATAAGGATGTCTTTCCTATTGAAAAGGCAAATATATTTTTCCCTTCTATTGAGGAGACTTTTAGTGAGGTAATAGGGGGTGATTGTTCCCTTCTCTAAAGAGGTACTTGTTCTTTTTTTTATGGGGTGCTTTGAAACCAACCCCAAGTATAGTGATCCTAGAGGTAGCCTCACGATGGAATAGAAGGATGCTTATGGCTTCAGATTATAATGTGGAAGTGGTCCCTCTCTATCTAGAACTCCCGCTCCTATCGATCTAGTTTTTATGCTCACAAGGTCTTCTGGTTAAAGACCTTATCTCATAAGGGTGAAAGATGCCTTCTTCAAATTAAACTTGAGTTATACTCCTTTTTAGTTTCCTAACTTAAGTGAGGAGGAGAAAAATACAAAGACATATTCTTTTCCATAAAAGTTACATCTTAGGTCTTAAATGAATAGAGGTGATAGACGTCTTATATAAGATGCTCACCCTATCTTCTAACGCTAGTGCTCTAACTGATCCTAATTATTGTGTCATCTAATCATTACTTGACACATGGCCTTTTAGGTATAAGAGAGTTTTCATGTTACCTTTTTTTTTTAATATATTGATTAATTATTTTAGAAAAATATTATTTATTTAGTTCATGTTATTGTTATATCGATCTAGATCTCCATGATATGTGTCTACTTTAATAGTAGGTGGGCTGAAAAGAAGAGAGTTGTAAAAAAGGCAATTGAGCAGTATTGCGCTAATAAGTTAAAGATGCATATACTCAAAGAGAAGAAGGTTGTTCAGGATGTTGAGATGACTTCTCTTAGAACTAGATATGGCTGACTAAAAGTGAAGTTGGTGGCTCAAACATGCCTCTTAGAGTCTACATAACATAAAATTCTTAGAAAAAAAAAATAGTTAGACTCAAAAGAGTAAGAGAGGCTTTAAAAAAGGAAATAAGGACTTTAAAGCAGGAGATGAGGGCTTTTAAGGACGAGCTTAAGAGTTCATATTTAAGGATGACAATGTTGAAGAATTCTTCCCGAGTCTTTTGAATGAAGTTTGGAGAATCTGCATCTCTAACAAAGACAATGTGAGACAATCTATTCTTGGTTATATCCAACTTGTATTTATTTAACTTCTTTAAAGGAATACAAGTTCACTTCAACAAAATTTTCCTAAATAGCCAAGTCTTAGATTTTGTTGATGTCTTCCCTATCCGAGCTGTCTTAATAATAAATGGGATTTATCTATCCTAGAAGCCTGATATGAGGATATAAATACTCCTGGGATATGTTTTATTTTCCAAAAATATTTAAAGGCTTTTACAATTTTAAATCCAACTGTAAGGCTATGTTTCATTAATTTAGGTGTTTTGGATTTGTATGTCAAATATCTTTTTTAGCATATTAACATATTGTTTTAAGCAATCCTATAGGTCCAATGACCATGATTGAAAAATATATATTTTCAACACTTAAAAATATTTAGAAAAGTTTTCTTAAGCGACCACATAGGTCCAATGCCTATAGTGGAAACATATACTTCTATTACTAACCTTTATCATTATATCATTATTGGACTATGGACTATTGCCCCATGTTTGGGGCAAAGATGGATGCTCAACAACACGTATGTTCATGGGTTAGTGTGATAATTATTATTGTTGGAACTATTATATTTAGAAAGACCTCATATCAATTCCTTATAAATTCATGCATATATCACTAAGAAGACCATATATCAATCCCTTGGAGATTTACAACATGATTAATGAAAAAGAAATTATTATATAATTTAATTTTACATCCCTATTCACTATAATATATTTTTAAATAATCAGTATGCTAGACGTGAAGGAGAATCTTTCCTTTATATCTTACAAGTAGTAAGTGTTTACCTTGACCACTCTACTTTATCGGTTATCCATAGCTTTGAACTTTCTCATAACCAAATTGTCAAATTTGGTTTTATATTTTTTTACTTTAGAAATCTAAATTTAAGGACTATAGGTTTTTATTTTAATTTAGGTTATTGCTTCAATTTCATAAGTGAGATGAAATGGAGTTTCTCTTATGAAGGTCTTATGGGTTGTCCTATAAGCCTATAATATTTCATTGTGCAACTCGGTCCATTCTAGTTTGGCTTCTTTTATCTTCTTCTTTGATCCATTAAGTAAAATTTAATTGGTTAGTTTTGTATGGCTATTGGTTGAGGATGTAATATTAAAAAAAAAAAACAATAGTCAATACGAAGTCTTTGGTAATGTTCTTTCCTCTTGTAATTATTAAATTGGGTTCCATTATATGTTATCAAAACTCTTGGAAGCCCAAAATAGCATATGATATTTTTTCATAGCAATGAAAGTATATAGTAATGATGTATGATAAGGATATTACTTCAACCTATTTTAGTCGATAGTTACCAAGATAAATTATCTTTTACCAATGTCTTTCGAAAATGGTCTTAGAATGTCCATCCCCCATTAAGCAAAAAACCATAGTGATGTTTTGACAGTTATTTCAACATATAGTTATTAGGAGATTAAAGCAAATCTTTAACATTGATCACACTTTTTCACTAAATTCATCAGATCACAAAGTATAGGTGGCTAGTAGAAACTCACTCTCATTCTTTAATCAGCTAAAACTCTAGAGCCTATATAAAGTTTGTATATGCTCTCATGTATTTTTTTAGCATATAAATGTTTTATTTAAGAGATAAACATCTAAGTAACGGAGTTGAAACAAATCTTCGATACATAATATTATTAAGAATACAATATGTTGTTACTCTTCCAGTCAAATGAGTTGCTTCATTCCTATTTTAAGGTATCTCTCCATTAAGTAAATAATTCTTAATTAGGGTTCTCTAATCCTCTTATTGGCTTATTAATATGGAAATGATTTATTTTGTTCTCATACTTGTTTTTTCTATAATTTCAACCTATACATCCATCAGGAGTTTTATAGGGCTTAAAATTGTCTAACTTTGATGAGAGGTTTGCCCATTGATTGTTGTCTTTTCGAATACGAATGATTGAAATTTTTATTTTTTCATTCTTCAAGTGAGGTAAAAAAATTTATTGATATAATTGCATCGTATGTTTTTTGACTTCATATATACCTTGATATTGAACCACCACTAGATAGATTTGCATTCAGGGTTTGTGCCAAATGCAAACCAGCTAAAAAAACTTCATATTCTAACACATTATTTGTAGCTAGGAATTCAAATTGAATGTTGTATTCAAAGACTTGCTCTTTTAAATTGATCAACAATATTCCAACACCATTTTTATTGATATTAGAGGATCCATCAACATATAAGTTCTAAGAAGGGGATTGTTATGTTTGCTTTATTAGTGCACTCAGTACAATAAAAATTTCAATTGAAGATTGTGGTTCAAATATATCCCTTGAATTCTCAAGTATGTACTTAAAAATAAAGTATGTTAAGGTTTGACCCTTTACGGATGGGCAAGGGCAAGTATGTACTTAAAAATAAAGTATGTTAAGGTTTGACCCTTTACGGATGGTCAAGGTTTGTATTGAAGTTTAAATTCTCCTATTTTACCAATCATATAGAGATTTCTAGTATGTGAAAGATCTGCCTCAATGGTTGTTGTGAGCGTACAATGATCTAGTGTCTTGGAAATATGGTTTAAATGTCTTAGAAGCATAATAACTAGTTTATTACAGTCATAAGATCCTAGCCTATATTTCAAACACCAAAAAAATATTTTGTTTTTTTTAATATATAAGATTATGAACTTATACATAAAATGTATTCTTAATATTGAATAAAATGACAATTTCTTTTATTTTTATGTTTTGACTCTAAAATGGTTAAGCTTGACCCCTAAACCTATGGTCTACTCTATAGAGGTAGACCAGTTTTAAATATTAAATAACTCAATGATTAGAAAACACAACAATATATTAGTTTATATCAGACAAATAAACAATATCGCTTACCTTAGGTAAGGTATACTAGGGGTGATATGTCCTTTGTATGCATAATCAGTTTCCATATCTAGACTTTAAGATCACTTAGGGTTCCTAATGACCAAAATGCTAAATGACGACTCCAATCCCTTTTGTTTTATAAGAAACAAATATTCATTATTCTTTCCACCTATCACCATAAAGATCTTACTTTGAAAGGATGGTCGTCGCGACACTATACACATCCAATATCTTGAAAAAGGGTAAAGTGCATTCCCTAGGTGAGTAATGGATTTGTTAAGGCTAGTCAATCCTCTTGTGAGGCGTTGTACTTCCTTCACACTGTATAGGGGCATCATGTATACTATGATTTAATTTATTTATTTTTTTAATTTAGCTCAATTTCCTCAGAGCTTACCAGAAAACCCAAAAATTTCCCTTTATTTATAGCGAAAACACATTTGGAAGGGTTGACTTTCATCTGGTATGGACTCAAGATGAAGAAAAATCCTTTAAAGTCCAGAAGATGTTGTTCAAAAGTCATGCTTATTAGTAACATGTCATCAACATGTACCTTCATAATTTTTCTTAACTAATACTTAAATATTTGATTAACCATTTATTGATATGTTGCCCTTGCATTTTTCAACACGAATGGCATTACTCTGTAGCAATAAGTACTTTCTATACCCATGAAAGTCTTTTTCTCTTCATCTTTAGAGTACATGAGGATTTGATGATAACCTGAGTTGACATCTAAGGAGCTCAAGAATTTGAGACCTAAAGTGGCATCTACCAACAATCAATTTTTAGGAACAAGTAACTATATTTTAGACAAGCTTTGTTCAAATCAATGAAATCTACACATATTTATCACTTGCCATTATTCGTCTTAACCATAACCATATTTGACAACTAGACAGGGTATAACACTCCCTTAATGAAACCAATGGCCTAAAGTCTTTTTTTTTTTTTAGTTATAGCTTTCAGTCTTTTCCTTCCAAAGTTCTTTTTATTTGATGAACTGGAAGGCAACCAGTTCTTCTTTTAACTGGTGAGTAGCTATTTTAAGATTGATGCTTGTCGTGCTTGATGCATTTGTTGTAAAATTCAACTTCTAAACTTATAAGAGCTTTGTCAATTATTATTATTGTGTCAATGTCAAGGTGTATTCTATTTTTATGATGGCCTATTCATCACCCCCCTTGAAATATATCTTTTAATTCCTCAAAAGCCTTAGTTTTGACTTTTATTATTTTCTTCAAAAACCCTTAATGGTCTAATATTAGCACTTTCCTACCTTTCAAGCAACTAATGGCACATTTCTTTGAGGCTACCTAATCCCCCCCCCCCCCCCCACAACATGGCAACTCTATATTGAGTTAGGAACTTTAATGTCAAGTATGTAGTATTGATTACAACATTGATTAGGTGTAGTAAAGATCTTCCTAAGATGACATTATAAGCCAACGTTAAATAATTCATAATGAAACATTGTTGGTATGAGGTACATCTCAAGGGAATAACAATCATAACAAGTAGTTTCAAAACTCCTTTCACTAGAATACTTGAACCCTTTATCTCATTGAGAGGACTCTTCACTAGTATCAGTTTTAAATAAGGGATTCTAATTTGGGACATGCTTCTATAAAGAGGATTTTCACTGCTCTGTTATCATCTACTAACACCCGATGTACTTTGTGATTAGAGATAATAGTAGTCATGACAAGGGCATTTTTATATGGAAAAGTCGTATATTCCCCATCTTCAAGAGTATTGGCTTGTGCCATTAATCCAACAGTTTAGCAGCTATGAGGACTTACTTTGCATGCTTTCTCTTTCTATTGTTAAAGTCACCTCTTACCTACCCTTAAATTCATATTGATCTCGAGAAGAGTTATTACACATTAACCAGGCTCTTCTCTATTTTGTTTTGGGTAAGAATTCTTCTTTAGAAACTAATAAAGATAACCATTAACTATCAACATTTTAATTTTTTTTTCAAGACATAACAATCTTTGGTGTCATATCTTTTTTCTTTATGAAAAATACAATATTTCTTTGATGTGAGGGTGTTGGGAGAAGGCTTCAAGGTGAAGGATATCAAATGAACTCCTTACCTTGGATGATTGCAAGGATTTCGATGAAGGTGGTGTTTAAAGGAGAGATATGCATTTTGGAATAGCTTAAGCATTTCCTCATTGGTTTCTTGTAACCCCTTTTAGGATCATTATTCCTTTTAGAAGAACAATTTTTTTTTACAAGCAACCTCGTTTAGAGAACCTATCTAGCTAGTTATCCTCTGGGCACATCTTATGCATCCTCCTCGTATGACTCAACGTATCCTAATGGATTTATAAGCCTTTCTCGCCAAATCTATATGAAAAGTTGGTTGAAAAAGATGAGATAATTATACAGCTTCAAAGTAATTCCCATGACCTACAAAGTACAGCCCTCATGACTAGCCAGGGTATTATGATGTTGAGAGTCCTTCACATGCTTCCCATACACCTCCCCTCCACCCTTAGGATCTAACCCAAATTATGAACCTTTTTTCTTTTAGGTTTGTTTATGTCTTGTAATTGTTAAGTTATAATTATATCTCAAACACATTTAGCAAAAGAATGAAAAAAAAAGTTTATGTCTCATAACTGTTAAGTTATAATTATATCTTAAACACGTTTAATAAAAGAATAAAAAAATGAGAGAGGACATATATTTAGGGTTAGTATTTATACCTCAATTTATTATATATACTAAGTTTTTTATCGGTTTAGTTTGGTGTAACTTTTTGAGTTTTTATCATTTGAAACCCATCAATATCTAACCAAAAAAAAAAATTAGATTTTCTAGTTAACTTTTTAATTAATTTTATCGATTATTCTGCTCGTGCTAGTTAATTTTTTAATTAATTATTCTGCTCGATCAAATGAACACCTCCTACCCATCCTAATCATTTCCTGGAAGTTAAAGCTCAGCTTTTCTCAGCAGGGTTTACCTCTGAACTGGACGGTGAATTTTATTCAATAGTGTTACAAGTAATCTATGGAAAGCATCAAGCAATCCTTTCCCCAACTTGAGCAAAAGCAATTCTATAAATTTGAAGCTAAAGCAGGCAAAAGAGCTTTATTTCCAACCAGCCAAACGTTCCCTGCTCAAAATAATTCTCATCATTTAAACAGTGCAGGAGGCAAGCATGGATTTCACTGAACAGATTTTACAAGAGTTTCCTAAGAATAACAAATTTGGGACAATGCATATTCAACAAGGCCTCAAGATCCTTCAAAACTACATTAGATTCCGAAGTGTACATTCTAAATGGATCAGAAATGGATACAGATTCCCTGAGTTCTGATAACTTGAACATGCAGGAGAGGCCAAAATAGAAACCTCTTTCTTAGTTATCACCTCCGGTGAGTCATCTGCCTGCTCGATAACCACCAGGTGCACATGAAGATTAATTATCAAATTAAGATAGGGAAGGAA